>NC_088913.1:51943240-52245092 GCF_963576675.1 Euphorbia lathyris
TTGAGAGCACTATCATGACAATTAGCTTTTATCCATCTTTGTATTGTCGAATATATTTCCTGACAATTTTGATGGACAAATTCATCTTCTACGTCTTGATTAACTTTTGGAGGTTTTATATATTTGTTTTATCAATTTTCTGTGGATTTTAGTGGATGGAGATTGGTTCGTGAGTGATTATGTGAAGTTCTCCAATAGCTTTAGGAAAATTAAACAAGCATCAAATGGTTTATCACTTTGGTTCTAAGAAAGTGTGATTATGTTAATTCTTTTCTATGAACTTGATAATTTGGAAGTGTTGACATTGTTCTAGCTGTTGTCTATAGAATTTATGATTGCAGGGCTATTTGATGTTTGTGTTGATTCTGAATTTATTAGCAAAGAATTGTTAAATGTATCAATCTTTGCTCAAATTGGGATGTATCTTTGGTTAAATGAAGCCCTTTAATATAGTTGGATGATGATATGGATATTTATTTGGTGATTTTACATTAGAAGAAAATGGATAACATATTCCTATTTTTTTTTTTTTCTTTTAATAGATATTTTCCTATATTTTAGGCATTTTCAGTTATTTGGTAAAGAAAAGGAACGACTCACATTTTCTTTCTTTTTTCTACCGATACAATCTTTGCTAAAACTAAATAAAATTTAATGTTACGAATCATATCTGGGTGATCTTCTCCTCTTCAAGTAGGCAGATCTCCCCAATTTCAACTTCAAATACAATTATTAATTAATCATTTTTTATATATATGCCGAAGGAGAATACAGTTGTAATTGATATTAAAATGAAAGGAGGAGGAGGAGGAGATGATCCACCTAATTCTAGCAAGAAGAATTCCATGAAACCTAAATGTTTGTTTCTTATTTTTGCTTCCACTTCTATTTCTTATAACCCAAATGTTTCATACCATTAATTCTCTTTTTTATTTTCTGCAGATTCAAGGTTTACACAACAAGACCTTCCTGCTTGCAAACCCATTTTAACACCAGGATTGGTATGCTTCATTACAATTTATTCTCATTCTATACATATTTTTATCTTTTAAATTTTTTAGCATTGACTTTCTTATCGTCCAAGTTTTCATCATAAATTTTCGATCAATTATAATTTTATACATTAAATTCGTTAGCTAACAAAACTGTGTAAAATATTTTAATTGCATCTGAAATTATATTTATTATAATTTAAAATGATATTATGTATATCTAATATGATTGTAGAAAAATTATAAAAAACAATTATATAAAAATATAGAACTTAAACATAAATAAAGTAGTTCATGTATTTTTAACCGATCTTAAATAGAGCAGTTCATGTATTTTTAACCGCTTTTAATATTTATAGCTAGTCATCTCATTGTGAAAGGTTTAATTTGCACAATTTTTTTTTTTAAAATAGCAAACACAAATTGGAAAGATCAAAAGATAAATGTATGAAATGGAAAAGAATTTTTGTTGATAACTGATTGAATTTTAGTTATATTAAAGCTGGTAGATTGTAAAATTATATATTCTGAATCTTGTTTGTTTGTTTTTTATCAGGTGATCGCGTCATTCACTCTTGTTGGTATATTATTTCTCCCTCTTGGAGTGGCATCGTTGTTTGCATCCCAAAGTGTAATATAATTAATTCTAATCCTTTTGCTTCATTAGTGTGTCTGATTTTATCTAATTATGTCAATTTATCGATAGGTACATCAAAAATAGATAAAGTTACTAAAATATACTCAATACATATTTACGCATTTTATAAAATCGTAATATCGAACATGTTAAATTTAGGCCAAACCGACAATATTAAAGCATGCATGTTGTTACACTTTATTTATAATAAAAAAATGACTTATTTTATGTTGTATATGAGAAGACTCGGGGAAAAAGGTTAATTAAGTTGGTTGTTTAATTTGGATCAGGTGGTAGAGATTGTGGATCGCTATGATAACGACTGCCTTCCAAGTAATTATAGAAATGCCCCCATTCAATATATTTGGGATTACAATTCTAACAAAACATGTACAAGAAAATTAACTGTTAGTACTCTTAACTTAACTTTTCTTTTCCTATTTCCTTTTTAGCTTTTAATTCTCTCTCTCAATCGATGTTTTAGGTTCCCAAGCTCATGAAAAGTCCAGTTTTTGTATACTATCAGCTTGATAACTTCTATCAAAATCATCGTAGGTAAGCTTCTCTTTCTTCTTTTTAAAATTAGTTTATGAGTAAATAATATAAAAAAATGGTATGCAGATATGTAAGAAGTAGGAATGACAAGCAGTTTAATAACAAAATGAGTGAAGGAGACGTAAGCTCATGTGAACCAGAGGCAAGGAATAATGGAAAGGCAATAGTTCCATGTGGTCTTGTTGCTTGGAGTTTATTTAATGACACATATGGTTTTAAAATGGATGACAAAGCTTTATTTGTCGACAAAAAGAATATTGCATGGAAAAGTGACAAAGACCATAAATTTGGGTCTGATATTTATCCTAAAAACTTCCAAACTGGTGGTTTGATTGGAGGCAAACACCTTAATGCCTCTATACCGGTAACTTGCTTTCTTTCTTTTTTTTTCTTGTAAATTTTTAAAGATTGCCTTTAGAAATGGATATTCATGTTGATTATATGGAAATGAATAGCTAAGTGAACAAGAAGATTTGATGGTGTGGATGCGTACAGCAGCATTGCCAACATTCAGAAAATTATACGGAAGAATAGAAAGAGATCTAGAAGCAAATGATATAATCGAAGTAGATATTGAAAACAATTACAATTCTTATGGATATGGAGGAAAGAAGAAACTAGTCCTCTCTACCACCACTTGGATTGGTGGCAAAAATGATTTCATTGGCATTGCTTATCTTCTTGTTGGTTCTCTCAACTTGTTTTTTGCATTTAGCTTCATTCTCATTTATGTTTTCAAGCCAAGGTCAGTAGTCTTTTTTTTTTTTTTTTTTTCTTTTTATTACATTAACCCCTTTCCTTCTCCATTAATTTAATTAATACTAATTTCTCTATATATTATGCAGGCCTTTGGGGGATCCAACATACTTGACATGGAACAGACAGCCTAATTAATCCATCAAAAGTTGAGGCATTCGAGACAAATATCCAACTTAGGATACTTACTTAGTTAATCTCAAACTTTAATTTGTTGATTAACAAAATGTTGCTTGTTCCTCACTCTACATTCCAAGTAACTATGTTTTGTTCCTATAGTCTCTCTATAGTTTTGAATTGTTTCCTTGATGAGCAATAATTAGAGGTTTCAATTTTTAAAAGCAAATTAAGAAACTTATACCCTCAACTTTAAAACTTAATTAAGGAACTCTTCCAATGGATTTAAATTGTTTGTATGGTTTTATCTGAGAGTAGAAAATAGTATTCTTCCTTAATACAATCTCCACTTGGAAGAAATCAACCAAACTCAAACATTCACTTTAAGATAAATTTTTCTTTGCCCAGAGAGAAAAGATACATAGGGCCCGTTTGTTTTGGGGGTTTCAGGAAAGAGTAAGGGAAAGAGGAGGTTTCATTCCTTTTGTTGGTGTTTGTTTTATCAATTCAATCATTCTCTTTACCTTCTTTTAGTTTTGGGTTTACCCAACTCCTCTAATCTCATTCCCTCAACCCCTCTAAGGTTTTCCATTCTTTTCCCCTCCTCTCTCACTTATTTGAACATATACTCTCCTTATAAAATTTCATTTAGGGGGCGTTTGGTTCACAAGGGGTAAGGGAAAAAGAATCAAGAAAAGGAAACTAAAGGAAAGGAAAGGAATAAACATTCATACCCCTATGTGTTTGGATATGTTTAGGAAAGGGAATGCAATTCCACCTCATTCCCTTTGTGGATGTTTGGTTCAAATAGGGAATCAAAACTATTTTTTTTTTACTTTATATATAATTAAAAAAAAATCAACTCTTTTACTATAGTTTCCATAAAACGTGAAATAACTTCATATGTAATCCCAAACAATCTGAAACGTCACTCACTTGCTACCCTTATTGATAATGATATAAAGTTCATAAAAGTTAAAATTTAAACTTAACAAAATTCATACAAATTTAAAAAAAACAAAAACAAAAGCCAATAGTCTTCTAAGCATAATACTTCATCACCGGAAAGAGTTTAAGTATCTTCATTGTCCTTTTCACCAAGAAAAACTTTGACAACAATTTTTATACATACATGTGCCTCTATTAATAAAATATAAGAATTAAAATCAAAAGATAATGAAATAGAGGAAACTGAAATAAAACTAATCAAACAAAATGCATAAACATTATATTTAAAAAGAAAATAATTATTTTAAAATAATTAAATATATATATTAAAACTGAATAATATGATAAAAGAAAAAAAATTCAGGGTAAAAAGATAAAAATAAATAAGTATAAGGATCAAAAGTGAAATTAATCTCGTGATAAAAAATGTAAATAAATAAATATAAGGATTAAACAAAAATAAAAAAAAAGTAAAATTTAGTCAAAAATATTTTTTGAGTACAAAACTTAAAAATATATAACGAAAATGAAATTAATTCAAAGATAAAGAAATGTAAAAATAAAAAAATATAGAGACCAAAATAAAAAAATAAAAAAAAAGGGGAGTAAAGTAGAATTTTATAAATAGTGTAGAAGTTTAAGTTAGAAAGAGAGAGGAAATGGAATAGAAAACCTTATGAGGCAATGGGGAATGAGTTAGAGGAGTTAGGGATAAACCCAAAAAAAAAAAAAAAAGCAAAGAGAATCATTGAATTAACAAAACAAACAACAAAGGGAATAAAGTCTCTCATTTCCCATACCCTTTCCTGAAACCCCCAAACCAAACGCCCCATTAGTCTCTATTTTGTTTTTAATTTTTATATTGGTCCATATATTTATTTATTTTTACTTTTTTTAATCTTTGGATTAATTTCACTTTTGATCCTTATACTTATATTTTATTTATTTACTTATTCTCAAAAAATATTTTTGACTAATTTTTACTTTTTGATTTTTATTTTAATCCTTATATTTATTTATTTATATTTTGTATCCGTAGACTAATCTAATTTTTTATCCTTGTACTTATTTGTTTTTACTTTTTTATCCTGAAAAATGATTTTGACAAATATGTTTCTTTTATCCTATTATTTGGTTTTGGTATTTATTTTTAATTATTTTAAAATAATTATTTTCTTTTTAAAATAAAATATTTATGCATTTTTTCAGTTTCTTCAGTTTCATCGTCTTTTGATTTTTTTTTTTGGTAAGAAGGGAAGAAAAAAAACAAACAAACAAAAACCTAACCCGGGATCAGTCTAGGAAGACTGACCCCAATCCTATCCTCAAGAAGAGAATGTAACAGAAAAGAAGGAGGAACGGAAAGGGTAGAAACACCTAACATCCCCCCATGCCCAGCAGCTGCCAAGCGATCCGCCACGCGGTTTTGCTCCCTATAAATATGGGAGAAGGTAAGAGAATCGAAGGCAGGACGAAGCCTCAAGATGGCTTTAATGAGATTCTGACTCTTAAGACAAACAGCATGTCTATCCGAAATCCTGTTGATAGCCTCCAAATTGTCAGACTCCACCGAAAGTCTTTTAACACCCATGCGAATGGCGAGTTTAATGCCAGACAAGATCCCCCAGAGCTCCGCAGTAAAGGAGGAGCCCGTACCCAAGTTATGGGTAAACCCAGCCAGTCAGGCGCCACCAGCATCCCGAAGAACTCCACCAGCAGCAATTCTGCCATTACTAAGGCAGGAGCCATCCGTATTCAACTTGACAACCCCTTCCCTGGGCTTCCTCCAACCAACTAACTGGACCTCTTTAACCGGGGAGGGGTGAACCAGGGGCTCTCCTTCAAAACTCTTTGTAATAACAGAGAGTTTTTTCGAGAAGTAAAACCGGAGGTCAGGAATAAAGACAGTCTTCTCAGCAAATAACTCTTCATTCCTCCATTTCCACATTTGGTGACAAATAATAGCGAAGAGAATAGCCCCGTGCTCCATACTGGCCAACAAATTCCCATTAACGCCTTCAGAGAACCAGTCAATATCAGAGAACCCCATAAAGGAAGGAAGGATGTGGTGAGGAAGGACCCCTTCCCAAACCTTTCTACTATTCAGGCAATCCCTCAAAGCATGGCACAAGGTTTCCACATGGCCGCTGCATCTGCTACAGGCACCAGATACAGCCAAGTGCCTTCTGTGTCTATCTGCATTCGTGAGGAGCCTGTCTTTGACTCCCAGCCATAGGAAACTCCTAATACGGTAGGGGACTTTGAGGGCCCAAATGGACTTCCAAATTTCCAAGGGAGGATCAACCCTATTAGGGGTAAAAGCTTCATAGGCCGATTTGCAAGAATAAGAACCATTATTAGTCAAGGCCCAACAGTGTCTGTCCTTATCCTCCTCCTGATTACTAATCTTCACACCTCTAATATTAAGGAGGGTCTCCAGGCTAAGAAAGGAGTCGAACTTAGACCAGATCCAGTCTCCCTCCGAGTCCACCACATCAGCAATTCTCCAGGAGAGGAGATCATTCGGCGGAGGGGCGATGCACACCTCAATCAACGGTTTGTCACCAATCCAGGTGTCATACCAGAAACTAATGGATATCCCATTACCCACCTCCAAGTCAATCCCCGTACAGAACTCAGCAAAAACAGCACTAAGCCCTTTCCAGAGGAAGGAACAGCTGACAACCCTCTCCTTCGGGCCACCAAAGATTCTATCTTTCCTATACTTGCCGCACAGAAGATGAACCCAAAGGGAGGAGGGGGATTGCCACATTCTCCAAAGAAGCTTCATTAACAGGACTTTATTATTGTCCTTAGCTTGCCTTATACCAAGACCCCCCCTGCTCTTAGGCTAGCAGGCTTCCTTCCAAGGGACCAGGTGAATCTTCCTCCCATCCCCAGACTCTCCCCACAGAAAACGCCGATTAATTTTATCAAGGTCGTTGAGGACCGGCTCAGGGAGCTTACAGGCTTGCATGATGTGATTTGGAGCAGCGCAGTTGATAGACTGGATTAAAGTAAGGCGACCTGCAAGGGAAAGAGAATTAGCTTTCCAGCTAGCACACAAACCGTTAGATTTGTCCAAAATGTCTTTAAAAGAGGCTTTGGACACCCTGTCACTATGAAGAGGGACCCCAAGGTATTTCCCAAACGATTGAGTCAGGGGAATGCCAGACATCTCACTCAGTCTTCTACACAAGCTATTATCCATATTCTTGGAACAAAGCATACGGGATTTATGGATGTTAATCTTCTGGCCAGAAGCCTCACAAAAGCAGTCGAGGATATCCATCACAGCCTTAATTTGTTCCTCATTACCCTCCACAAAAAGCATGACATCATCAGCAAAGAGTAAATGGGTAACAGGGGGGCAATGTCTATTGATGGAAACAGGGTGGAGAGTCCCTTTGCTCACCGCCTCTTGGATCAGGTGAGACAATCTTTCCATGGCAATAACAAAAAGGAAGGGGCTCATAGGATCCCCTTGACGAATACCCCTGGATGGAGAGAACTCATCCGACATATCCCCATTGATCATAACCTAGAAAACAGGAGAGGAGATACACTTTCCAATCAAATTCCTCCAGTTCTCCGGGATACCAGCTTTGGCTAAACTATCCAGAAGAAAGCTCCAGTTCAACCTATCATAGGCTTTCTCTAGATCCAGCTTGAGAGCCACGATCCCTTTCTTGCCTTTCTTAATCTTCATAGAATGGACAACCTCCTGGGCAATAACAACGTTATCCATAAATTGTCTTCCAGGAACAAAGCTCCCTTGATTTTGGCTGATAATATCCGGAAGGATCTTCCGGATTCTATTAGCCACAATCTTAGTAATAGCTTTATACAAGACATTACAAAGACTGATGGGTCTCATCTGGAGAAAGGAAGAAGGCTTGGCAACCTTAGGAATCAAGGCAAGGAGGGTTTTATTAACCAAACTGATATCGTTCGAACCACCAAAGACACCTAACACAAAGCTGTATATACCCTCTTTAACAGTGTCCTAGTGTTTATGATAGAAACTAGCGGGGATACCATCAATACCAGGAGCCTTAGTGGAACCGATGCTGGAGAAGGCCAGATCAATCTCTTTAAGCTCAATGGGATGGAAAGCATTATTAATAGCATCCTCCCCCAAACGAGGAAAGGAAATGCCAGAGTGGGCACTTTCTAGGTCCACAGCTTCCTCTCTGAACAGGTCCTTGTAGAAATCAAGGGCAAGGCGCCGAATGTCCTCCTCCTCAAAAATCCACTCACCACTGGCATCTTTAATAGCCTCGATCCTATTTCGCTGTCTCCTAATGATCGTTGAGAGGTGGAAAAACCTGGTATTCCGGTCCCCGTCTTGAATCCAAGCCTTCCTAGATTTCTGGAACCACAGAAGCTCTTCCTGTCTAAGCACAGCTTCCAACTCGTTCTGAAGAGCTCTTAGGTGACCATTCAGGCTATGATCAAAACGAACCTCCAAGCAACGCTGAACACCTTCCATTCTCCTCAAGAGTTTGTTCTTCCTCCTGATAATATGACCAAAAGTATTTTTATTCCAAACAGCCACATTCCTCCTGAATTCCTCAGTAGCGAGGAGAACATCAGAGTGGGGATGGCAATTGCTTTTAACGAAATCCTTAAACTCAGGGTGAGACTCCCAAGCCACCAGATACCTAAAAGGTCTATTACCTTTCAGCCGATTTCCTTTGACCAAATTAATGAGGATAGGGCAATGGTCTGAGTGACGGAAAGGGAGATTAAGTACCTTGACCTCAGGAAACCTATAAATCGCTGCAACATTAGCGTACACCTTATCCAACCTAACAAACACACTATTCCTTTTCCAGGTAAATTTGTGGCCAGCAGCACCCAGGTCCGAAAGCCCGCACATATCCATACTTTGCTTATGATTAAGACACCGGTTCACATAATGATTACCCCGGTTCACACTATAAATCGTCTTTTGATTTTAATGGTTGAATAAATTGATTTTCATTCTACATATGATTAATTTATTAATATAAATACATGTATGTATAGAAATTATTGTTAAAAACACAACTCTAGTTTATTACCTCATTTGACCCAAACAGCCACAAAGGGAATCATGGGTATATATTCCCTTTGTGGAACTGAAATAAACAGAGAAGAGAATTCAGGGTTATTCTATTTCTTTCTCCTTGTTTCCCTTTCTTGATACCATTCTGTTACCCCTATGCGAACCAAACGCCTCCTTAGAATATGGGATCGGGGCCTCTTAAGCAATGTTGGAAAAAAAAAAGTGGATTTCTATTACAATAAATTATAACTTATAGCACTCAATACAATTCTTTCTAATGGCACACTACTCTTTTATTATTTTGGACACCCGTACGTACGCACACACTATTTTTATTGGTCTGCAACTTATAACAACATAATGTTCTAGAAAAAAAAAAGGTCTAATACATCAACAGCTCCCTGAACTTGTCCAAAATAGTAGATTGGCTCCATGAACTTTGCATGTGTCTCACCAGCTCCTTAAACTTGCTTATTTCGTATCACCAGCTCCCTAAATTTGTCCATAAAGGTAGATTAGCTTCCTGAACTTTGCAAGTGTCTCACCAACTCCCCAAACTTGCTTATTCTGTAACAACTAAATACAAAAACCATAATACTAACTCTCGATCCTCATCCATTCAATCTCTCAAGCCCGCAACATTAACTCTTATCATTGGTTGAAAGGTGGGAGAAGCGAAAAAATTACCTCTCAAATAGATGAAGATGTATTTTTAGAATTTAGGTTTAATAAATTTTTGTATTTAGTTGTTACAGAATAAGCAAGTTTAGGAAGTTGGTGAGACACTTGCAAAGTTTAGGGAGCTAATATACTTTTATAGACAAGTTTAGGGAGCTGGTGATACGAAATAAGCAAGTTTAGGGAGCTAGTGAGACACTTGCAAAGTTTAGGGAGCCAATCTACTATTTTGGACAAGTTGAAGGAGCTGGTAATGTATTAAGCCTAAAAAAAACTTGAAGCATACACAATATTTTAGGAATTCTTATATTAAGCATCCGGTCTTCCATGTCACTCTGATGACCTTCAATTCATATTTGAACATATGTAGTGTGACCCCACGTAATAATTAAAATAGTGGAATCTTTTATAATATATGTGGATCTATGTTACACGTGTCAAAATATATATGGGATGTTCTCCATTTGACATGGAGAACCGGGTGCTTCAAATAATTTACCATATTCTAAAGTTAATATTTGGATTATGCTATCCTATTAACCACCACAGACACTTATATTAACCTAATCTTTTTAGATTCATAACCACAAACCCCTGATCTCCACTTATCTTATTTTTTATCTTCATTTTTGTCCTCATTAGACACATTCACTTGATTTGACCTTTTTTTATTATTTTTTTATTACAAATTAAGTTTAATTTTACTTTTAACATACCTTTGAAACTTAATTTTTTATGATTCCACAACTGACTGAATACATCATATTTTAATGGCTTCCTAAAAATATCCACAATTTGATTTTATGTTTTCACGTACTTCAGTGTCACCTTTAATAAGGATGAAAAACCTTTATCTTTTAGTACGGTTTTTGGGAGTATTTTGTGCCATTTTTAGTAAATTAAAGTCAACTATATAGTGATGTCTTTCTTTCTGAAATGTATCCTCTAACCGTCTCTAATGACCTGAAATGACAACAACCATTAGAAAAGGGGCAGGAGTTCTAGCAAACCCTCTCTGATGCTTAATTCAGACAAGTACTTGAGGAAGTACAAAGTTAACTTGAAAGCAGTTGAATAATAGAGAGAGTGTTTTAGATTACGTGCATGTAGCTTTAATTCCCAAGCTATTTATAGGCAAAGTTTGTGTACCTTGGCATGTGGCAATATCTAATTGGGCTTCGGACCCTACCTTTCTGTTCCATGCTAAATGAGAATTGGGGAGCATGCCTTTGGGATCCAGAAGAGTCATTGGTCCACATGTCCATTTAGTCAGCTCCCTAAAAGGCTTTCTTCACGATTAAGTATCTGAATAGACAAACATTCGTGGGCTTTGAAGAGCTTAGGCCCAAATGTTGGATTCGGGCTAAAGCGATGCCTCAGCATTCAGGGCCCATTTACTTACCATTATATCAGATGTCCCCCTAATTTTGCAATGAAGTTCTCTAGGGATTTTTTATTTCGATCGAAGCGTTGATTAGACGTGATAACTTGGGAAAAAATCCTTGATCGGAGCACTTCCCTGTGAGGCGCCGTTGGGATCGGCCGGGGACACTCCGATGCCAAAGTCAGTAATATTTCTGAGAATAAACTGTAAGCACAAAAGTAGAGAATCAGTAAGTGTACCTTTGATCCTAGGAAGCTGGGGTATTTATATAGGTTTTTGTAACCTTCAGCATTAATGGGGAAGCAGGTGAAGAGTTGTGTCATTACTCATCTTTAATTGCTATCAATTCTCCATTAATCCCAGCATTTAGCATTGAAACCCTCAGAGTTGAGGTATTCGAACAGTCAAGTCTTTATTCCCCTTTAATGGCTATTAATTGCCATTTAATTGTATTTATTCCCATTCATGGATGGTAATAAAGGCGCATTTTGATATTCTTAGATCCGTCAAGGCGTATGTACGCTCTCCTTGAGAGCTATGGCGGGTCTCCACTACTCGCTCTCATCGGGCGTATCTCGTTATGGCGTATCTCGCCATGGTCCACGTGGTGTGGCATAATGCTAGAAACTCCTTCATTTTCTTCATTATTTACATATTCACCCCTGCATTGATCCTGCAATAATTGTCATTAATTCCACATTAATCATGCACAAATATCTCTTTTAGAAGGAATAATGGTTTGCCATTATTTATATTAATTTTCCCTTATTCCTTATTCAAGAATAATTTGGGTTGTTATCAGAAGCCCCCCTAAAGGTATAAAAAGCTCTTTAGGGCTGTTTAAATGGTGTTTCATTTTTCTATCTTGGAGGAAAGTGGACCCGCCCTAAATGGGGGATCACATATGGATATGATACGCTTTTAGGGGATTTTGCTTCTTCGTGGATAGGTGGCCAACCGTATCCATTATTAGCCTCTAGGGGCTTCTTGAGAGTTATATTTCCTTTAGAAAGGGAATAACCCGCCCTTTATGGGACCATTTGTTCCTACAGCATAGGATTATGATTCGCCTTAGATTTCTTTTCTTCAGTTTTGCCATATTGAGGAGAATGACCCGCCCTTAGGGATCAGTAAGAATGATCATCCATTTAGGGACTTTTGTGCATTTTGTGGGGGGTTTTGACACTCTAGGCACTTTCCTTTTTTAACCTTTACTCATTTTCCAAAGTGTTTTTACTTTGCATTTGTGAAGACGAGACTTCATTGCTTTTGATGAAGACGAGGCTTCATTGCTTGGATGAAGACGAGGCTTCATTATTTAGAGATGAAGACGAGGCTTCATTATTTGGATGAAGACGAGGCTTCATGAATTGAAAGAAGACGAGGCTTCATTAATTTGATGAAGACGAGGCTTCATTGTTTGGAGATGAAGACGAGGCTTCATTGTTTGGAGATGAAGACGAGGCTTCATTACTTGGAGATGAAGACGAGGCTTCATTACTTGGAGATGAAGACGAGGCTTCATTATTTTGATGATGAAGACGAGGCTTCATTATTTGGAGATGAAGACGAGGCTTCATTAGTTGGATGAACCCTTTGCTTTCCAGAACTATTTTTACTAATGCATTATATCTTTTAGCAAGTAATTTTCTAGAATCTGGTTTAGCATTTCTCTGATTGTTTAGGGTAGGTGGCCAGCCGTACCCCAATGTGTGAACCTTTGTGAAGGTTTAGAAGCTTTTATTCCTGGTGAGGAAGGTAAGCTGCCTTAGGCGATCGATTTGCTTCCTATCTTTGAGGTGAATCGATCCGCCGATGAGATTATTGTCCGATTGTTTGTAAAACTTAAGTACAATTGTTTTAATCCTTATGGTCGCCATTTACTTTTACATTTGCGTAAGTAAATATATAAGTTTGTAGGATTTAATATGGAGTAGGTGGCCAGCCATACTCCGTTGTGTGAACCTTTGTGAAGGTTTGAAGCTGTTCTATTCCTTCTAGAGGAAGTAAAGCTGCCTAGAGGATCAACTTGCTACCTATCTTTGAGGTGAAGCGATCCGCCCGTAGGACTTGTGAACCCTTCTTTGGGAAGGGAGTGAGAGAGTGTAAAGTCCTTGCGTCCAAGGAATGTTTTAACTCTTTCTCGAATGGTGATCATCTAAAGATGGATCCGCCCATGAGAGTGTTCTCCTATCTTTGAGGAGAAAATTGAGGGTGTAATGATCTCATGTTTGAGACGATTTTAACCCGCTTTTGATGGTGGTCAATCATTTTCCTGTCTTTGAGGAGAGAGTTGAGCTCATTTGAAAGCTCTTGAGGGTCTGTGCTTCTTATCTTTATGGAAAGGGGATCCGCCCGTGATGGGATCAATTGTCCTATCTTTGAGGTAATTGATCCACCTGTGGAACTTTTCATTCGCCAGCCACTGGGCGTATATCAGCACTAAAAGCTAGGCAAATGAATATAAGAAGTATGGCGAGAAAGAATAAATTATAAAATATAGGATACTATAATAGTTTAATGCACATATAAGAATATGTAAAAATACTGATTTTTAGGCCCATGGTTCCGTCTTTTCCGAGCAACTAGAACCGCATCCTCAATGATGTTTAACTTATGAGTAATCACATCTGGGTTTACTCATGTGGGGATCTCATTCTCCTATGTAAATACGCTTTCAGACTCAATGAGAACTTTTTTAACATCCTCTTTGATCTCAAGTTTTAATCCTTTGGCGATCCGCACCCGCTTTCCATCAGCAATAAGGAGCGTTTCTGTGTCGCCCAAAGCTGTAGTGACAAGTTAATATTTCTCACCTTCGTCCTCTTTGGATTGTGGGCGGATTGATAGTGACGCCGAGTATAAGTCTCTTTAGCCACCTTTTGGTTCCCGCTAATCATTACTCCTCCTTTGCTGGTGGGAATGTACATTGTCAGACGACGGATGGAAATTAGGGCTGCAACCTCTGGCCCTTGGTCTGGATAGTGTGACCCGTCACTCCAATGATGTCAACAATGGTTGTTTCTATTTGGATAGGATCAACCTTTAGTTTGGCGAATGCAGCTTTGGTGATGACATTGCGAGAACTGCCCGTGTCTTTACTAGCTTTATTTTATCTCCCATCCTTGAATTGCCATTGTTGCTACCAATGCATCTGCATGTGGAGAGATTACTGGACCTGTTTCTGCAAAAGGAGCAATGGAGGGATGTTTTATCCAGAGCGGATATTTTTGCTTTTTCCACGGGTGGCTGATACACTGGTCCATCTGCTATGACATTAATGACACTTTTGAATTTATTTTTGGGATCTGTCTTCTGCTTGTCATCTTGTTATTTGTTATTCTGGACAAAGCTATCTAGTTTGCCAGCTCCCAGCAAGCTTCAGTGTGGTGGCCAACCTGTAGTACGCTTTGGCGTTTCTTCCAACGGTTACATGCTCCCCTCCTTTGGGTTCGGGATATGTAATGTCCCGTTTATATTGACTCTTCTCCTTTATATTGTGGCAAGTTGGAAGCTTTAAACATTCTGTCCACCTCGTACCTCAAGATCTGTGCTGTGAATGGCGAATTCCTATTAACTGGATGGCATATCTTTCTGCATTGTTCTCTTGTCTATCTAGAGCGGTATGCACTTGTCTTTCAATCTCATCATCCATGTGTTCAATGTTGAATCGTGATGGTGAAGCCGGCTCTTGATCTTGATCTCGATCATGTTGAGGTTATGCTTGGAGCTATGGTTTAACGCGGATGGATGTTGTCACAACCGTGGGAGCCGTTTTATCTAGCTTCGAATATCTTGTCTCCGCATCCTTCAACATTTTGCTAACATAATAGATGGAGAACTGCTAACCTTTTTCTTCTTGAATAACCACGGTGCACATAGCTTTATCCATGACAGATTGATACAAATGCAGGTCTCCCCTTCAGATTGGTCTGCTCATCAAGGGTGGTTCTGCTAGGAATTGTTTTATACCTTGATATGCTTGTTGACAATCTTTCTAGTATGATGATCCGCCCGTTCAACCTCTGGATCTTTCTCACCCATAGTGGGGTTTTCATTTAGGCGCTCTTTTTACCTTTTTCCTCGCATGTCTTTTATTTAGGCGCTCTTTTCACCTTTTTCCTCGCAAAGCTTTTTACTTTATCTGGATTTGCTCTAACTCCTTTTTTGCTAATGACATAGTCAAGGAATTTTTCTGAAGTGACTCTGAATATACACTTCTCTGGATTGAGCTTTATTTTTCATGCTAGTGTTTGGCACTGGTTGCATTATTAGCAATTCCCTTGTACCTGTGGGTTAGCACTGAAAGAACTCCAGAAGTGGGGCATACCCTGTCCATTATTAAAAGATTGTGGTAAGGCATAAAAGCTATATTCACTTACCTTGGGGATCAGTGGCTTGATCCACGGAACATACTTTATAGCAAAAGACTGTTTGCATTGACCTTGTTGGCAAATATCATGTATAATGCAATGTCTCTTTATGGAATTTTTAGTTCATCTTGGAATCAACTTAATAATTCCTTCACGTTGGCCCTGACTCTAGAATGAACTTAGTCAAAGGATAAAACTGAGTAAATATTATATGTCAAACAAATTCATAATAGAATTTTAATCGTGCTTGTTTTAATAATAATATCACGTATAACGGTCATAACCATAAAGATTGCTACTGCACATGAATATCATAATGAATTCTTAATAAATAACCATAATGAGAATGGTTTAAGAATAATGTCTTTTTGTATTTCAATGCGCATTAATATCCAAGATACCATATTTATTTTAAACGTCATAAAAGTTATGACATTCTATATTGGGTAAGATATCTTACATAGTTGCTATTTACTTGCAATTAATATTGTGCATCCATACATTAATGGCATTCAGAGATCATTAAAGCCTCATTTGAATGAGGTGTAATTAAAGAAAGGTAAGTGATGATTTAATAATATAGTTATATATAAAATTACTCTTATATCATTTTATTTGTACGAATAAAATAAAAGAGAAAGGGTAATTTTGGAAGAAAAATACATGTACCATGATTCTCCTCCAATTTGGAGTGTAAGGAAAATTACTCAAAATCCACTCTCACCTACCTTCACATACAATCCTCCAATCTTTAAGGAATTCTCATGTATATCCTAAGAATTTTGCATAAATTAATGTTCTGATCCGAAACCGACACTTGCACTATTTTGTAGTTAGCTCAGGACATGAAAGTTTTGTTTATCCAATTTGGTAATTCATTAGCCCATAATGGCCTTAATAGTTAGGGACAATTACATGATAATTACAAATAGACTCAATATTTTCAAGTCTCTTGTGTTGGTAACAGAAATTCTAACAATGTCAAATAAACAGTTTTTATATGAATAGACACATCCTTGTAAAAAAGGGAATGAAATAACTGTTTGACAAAACAATATTCAAAAATATGAATTTCTGATATTAAAAGTACTATATAGGAGAAAAGCCATATATAGATGGTGAATTGTACAAGGAAAAACCAAATATGATTTTTTTGTAATTTCTTCTAATAGTTATATGCATGTTCATCCAAAAGACCGACTAGATCTAAATCATTTGTAATTACATGAGCCCTTTTATGATATTTTAATATCAAATGACAAAATCACATTGAATGGATGATTTTTTTTTGTAAATCCCAAGATTACGGGTCTTATACATACGTTTGTACTAATTCAATGATAATATCATATTACACTTGTCATGCATAAAAATATGAGGGCATAGTAAGCATGCAAGATTTAATGAAAGATTTGTGTTTATGACTTCATCTTTCACAATTTATTAGATTTATCATAATAACATGTAATGATATTCATAGCACTTTATAAGAGTGAGGGATCTCAATTTTCTTTAATTAAAAATGGAATAAGAAAGGGGAGGAAACTTATCATTTTCATCATAAAATTCCAGATTTAATGTAGAAAACTCTTTCCCACCAATATATGGAGAACTGTATCTTTGGATAGATTTGTTGTACCGATTGAGCCAAGGTTTGAGATTGTGATTTCTATTCCGTTGACTCCATTGTTTTGTTCTTTGTGAAACTCTATACAATCAAGATTTTGTGATCTTTTATCTGTTAGAGATCCACGATCACCGCACCAAATGATAACTTGGGAAAAAATCCTTGATCGGAGCACTTCCCTGTGAGGCGCCGTTGGGATCGGCCGGGGACACAAAATCAATAATAACCACCTCGTTAGTAGAAACAAAATCAGAGGACTTTCCTTTTTCATCTTCCATAAATACTTAAATACCATTACACTATCAAGAACTCATTTTCAAGCAATAAGAGGAAATGGGGATCCATATACATAATCAGCATTTTATGTTACTGAATTATCGGACACCTAACAGTGAAGTTTGAGACTTCCTGCAAAAACCAGATTGAAGCTATCGCTCTAATGCCCAGGTGAATGTTGAGTCCAAGGTTTATATAGGTGTCTTGAGTTTATCCCTGTTTAGACTTCAGAGTTAAAGATTTATTTGGCCTTTATATTTATTCAAAATTTCATCATTTATCTCATTTTATCTTTTGTCTCATATAGTATCATTCATCTTGAAATATTCCATTTTGAATAAAAAATCATTTGTTTGGTTTTGTTTAACTTTTCACATTGTTAAAATTTACATATGACAATTATTTGGAAAAAATTAAATCTATATTATCATATATAGATAATCTTATCAAAAATTGTTTTATGTAGCAAAAATTAACAAATGAGTTAACTTTTTCTCCAAAATTAGTTAAATGTCTCATATAATGATACAAGACAAATAACAAATTGAATAGCAGAGGCAAAATAAGAGTTAATGGCGAGGCGAGTTTTTGAATAGGAGGTAGATGTTTTCCTATTGAAGAAAAACTTAAAAGGAAAGGCGTGTATTCCATTCATATATGGCCAAAAGGAGATGTAAAATGAGTAGCTGGGAGAGACCAAAAAATAATCTGAGTTCAAATAAAGACTAATTACTACTCTCCACTACAAGTACTACAGTAGGTTAATGTGGAAGGAAGGAATACTGCACAGCCAGCCATTGCTTTCAACTTCTCAATTAATATATACTGAGATGAGATCATGCTTCCACCACTTCTTTCTCTGTAATAGTCAAACAAACAAAACTTCAATTTCCAAAAGTATATGGCAGCACCAAAAGTATTAAGAGAAATTATATCATGAAACCAAAAATCAAACTAAAAAATTTCCACACGAGATCTATATAGCAATCAATTTCTTCTGGTAGATCACCAAAAAATCCCCAAAGGAAGAGTTTAAATATGTAAACTAGACTACTATATAAGGAGTTAACTCCATCCTTGGTCACTAAACTTTCATGGTTGTTTCAAAATGACCACTCAACTTCAATTTTTCTCAATAAAATCATTCAACTTTGAATTTTATTTCAATTAAGTCATCAACTTCCATTTGTCTCATAAAATCATTCAACTTTGAATCTTGTCTCAATTAAGTCACTCCAGTGACTTCAAGAGCAAAAGGACACCGAAAAAGTGACGTGTAATCAACTTTCTCTGCTGTCCGCACATGGCTGCTACCTAGATGACACATGGCTTCCACCTAGCTGACCGAAACAACACGTGGCTGCGTTTCGGTCAGCGGTGAAAGTTGACTACTGTGTGGCTCTAATGTCTTTTTGCTTGTTCTTGAAGTCACGGAAGTGACTTAATTCAAAGTTAAATGATTCCATTGAAACAAATTAAGGTTGAGTGACTATTTTGAGACAACCATGAAAGTTCAATGACCTACAATGCATTTAAACCCTACTATAAGGTACACATACCAAAATGAAATCAGAGTAAATAATTTAACCTTCAGAACTAAAGCTAAAAATTAAAATTAAGGATAAACTTACAGCGGTTGTCATTAGATATAGCCCATCCGATTTGGAACAAAATTGCAGTACATATCCACATTAAACCAAATAACCAAAACTCAATTAACTGCTTCCTCTACTGCATGTTCCACTTGTATCCTGTGGTCTCATCTACAATTTCTACTTCTTCGCTAAAGTTACCCTTTTTTACTTCACCAGCTTTTACAGGTTTTGTTCCCAGCTCTTTCTCATTCTTTTAGGACCATCTCCTATCTTTTCTCTTCTTCTGGCTCGTCATTGTTTAAGATACCTTCATCCTTCACATCTATTATTACTTGAAGAAGATCCAATGGAGTAGCCGCTGGGTCCAGCTCCCGACAACCTTTTGGAGCATTTGCACCTTCTTGGCCAGTAAGCAAGTATGAAGGAACATGGTGAGAAAATCGAAACATCTCCTCCGTCGGAATACACCTGATTTCTCTAGGGTCCAAATGCTGGTGGAACACGGTCTTGAAACCAGCAACTTTTAGAAGCGGGGCAACAGTCACACCTTCCTTATCATTGTAATCTTCAAGTACTTCCACCATATCATACTTGTGTACCACCTCCTCTGCTGTCAATTCATTCCAGTCAGGGGACCAGTTCCGATATAAAGCCCAAACATCTCCCTTCTTGGGATATATGCAAATTGCTCCACGAGCACCTTTTGTCCATCTGATCTTGTGTGAGAAGGAATTTAGTGAGTCATAAGTTTCATATTTGCCTACTCTGAATTCACCACAAGTCTTTGTAAAGCCAGAACCAATCCAGTTTATCGGGCCCAGTTCACTGTTAGTCCTTGAATTAAGCCATCTGATTTTCATTTGAAATGGATTCAATGAGATTACATTATGGATCATGGCATAGAATCGGGGCATCCCATCTTTACCATCATAGGCAGCCCATACCTGGTTTTCTCCAAAACACTTCTCAGTTCGATCCTTGTCAAAATTATGAAAATCTGGATCTGGAACATCGATTGACAATGTTTCCAGAGTTTCCACATCTGCTATTGCACCAGGAGTGTCAGAAGGAAACTTACCATCCTCAGTATCCTGTAGATTGGCAGTCTTATTTTGATCACAGATGTCCACAGTTACTCGAGACTTTTCACCTCCATCTGCTTCGTTTGCATCGCACATACCATTTTTAACAGCTGTTTCAGTTTCATTAACCGAGTTCCATTCACTTATTTTATGACGAATTTCTGTTTTAGCCTTCTCCATTAGTATGGTTTGCATTCCAACCTGGGAAACTTCCCTATTGCCAGAAGGGCGAGTGATTCCATTGACCCTACATGTTTCAAATTTATCTCTCCGAATTCCAGAAAAATCTCGATTGATAGCTTTTCCGCCTGTAGCAGTTTGATTTGTGATATTGCTCCCACAGTTGCTCAGACTAACATCTTCCATGTTTCTCCTCTTTTTAGCACCACTAGAATATGTGCCAGCCATCCTTTTCGGGACATTATTCTTTCTTTTAAGGACCTCCTCTCTTTTTGTGGCTGCCTGTGCTTCCTCACGCTCTCTCTTCACTTTTTCATATGCCTGCTGAACAACATTTGCAGCTTGTGCGACAGATGATGGAGCACCTGCTCTAGAAAAAGGGGCCCACTGGAAGTTGGACTGACCAAATGAATCCAGGCCATTGAATCCTGCTGACCCTGAAGTTGGAGGCTTAACATTGTTTACCCTAGAACTTGATGCATTTTTATTAGCAGCTTGATGATTATTTAAGTCATGCCTCTGCTGTGAAAAGTTCCATGTGGTGGAAGATTTGGAGCCATCTGAATGCGGAGGGGCTGTTTCAACAGCTAGAAATGGTTCATGGCAATTAGGGCATAGGAGATTGTGATTAAGATAAACTCTCAGATACTCATATTGCATCTTGCATCGATGACACACAGTCCAAAATGTGTTGGGCTTTGACTTATGAGATGAAATTGGAGTCGAAGATTGATTGGTTCGAGGAGTGCTCTTGGGTGCCTTTGCACTAGGTTTGGTGAAATTAAAAGCACCCGTTGGCCCTGGTGCTTTTGATGAAGTCCCAGCAGGATTTGAAAACTTTGCAGATACTTTAGCATTCCTCCTCTTCTGATCATACACCATTCTCTTAGACTTATCTGACAATAAACTCCACGCCTCAGAAATAAACTTAAATGCACCATCAGCTCCAACAGACTTGTTTTTGTCAGGGTGAAGCATCAAAGCGAGCTTTCTGTACTGTTTCCGCACCGCCTCATCATCAGCTTGTGGATCTACACCTAGGATCCCATACCAATCTGCTTCTCCATTAATTTTGTTCTCTGCTGAGATATAAACGTCAAGTGTCGCTACCATTTGTGGAATACCCTCAAGCCCAGGATACAAATTTTGGGCCTTCGAAGCAAATCTCTTCGCCCCAGGAAGGTCCTTTGCAAAAAATTTCTTTTCAGCAATCTCTTTTGCCTTAGCAGCCTCATCTTTGTTGCATTCCATTTTCCTCTACCCACCTTCTATGCTACGGTTGCTTCTTTGTCTTCGTTTTCTGTTCTTTTATCATGCACTGTTAGAGGTATATCACTAAATTTTAAAATATAAAGTGATTAAATAATTCAATTACGTCAAGACGTAAAAACAGGAGCTACCTTCAAAATCTTCTATTGATAATGCAACTCTCAAAACCTTGCTCTTCCTGCCTGAAAAATGACTTACTTTTTGGTCTAAACAAACAGCAAGCACCATGGTTCAATCAACTATTGCCCAAAATAAAATGAATATCACAATCGTCCCAGATAAAACTAAATGATATACAAGCCAGCTGCCAGAACTAAATGTACGAAGCATTAGAAAACCAGTGTTAATTCCTAATGTATGTTTAAAAGGGTTAAAACAAATTGAGTTTGAAACATTAAGCAAGCAATGGTGAAGCTTCTATACGGATGTTAAACAAGTAATAATTGATATTCCATCCACAATGCTACAGTAAAGATGCTTGAAATCTGCTGGGCATGTAAATTGGTGAGGCAGTTATTTCATTTTCATTTGAATCAATTCATCCAGTAATACTCATGGAACAAAATAACATACATGGCAAGTTAATAAATAGGTGAGATTGCAGCGAGTTATAACTTACCAAAACAGAGGCTGCTTTAAGATTGATAAATCAAACTTTGGTCGGACATGTATCCAAGACATGAAAAGAAATAAAAAAAAAAGTGCAGACTAGGAAAAAAAAGTCAAAAGGAGAAACAAGATCAGATTTAGGGCATAAATATTAAGTTTCCAAACTTGCAATTATGAGCACTTTGAGTTGCATTTCCATAGCTCTTTCTGTAAAGTTCGTTTAGTCACATCTACAAATTAGAACTAACGGTAATAGCAAAACTTTAAAAAAATAAAAAAAAATCACCTCAACGGCGTTTCTGCTGCCAGCCTGTGGCACGTCACTGTATTGTCGCAAGAAACTAAACGGAGGGCTACTGAAAATGCACGTTGAGCAATAATGGCTCTGATGGTGTTCACGCCGGCTGCGAGACCACTAGTTGGTCGAATCGAAGCAAGGAGAGTGGAGATTCTCATGAGCTCCGTTCAACTCGAAAGTTTTGAATTTGCGATCAAATCAACAGTAATTCGACCGGCGAGAGGAAACACATTCATCGGATCTTGGAGGTGTATTAAGTTGGGGAGGGTTTTGAAATATCGGGAAAAAGGAAATAAAAAGATTATTTAAAGAGGATAGAGTAAAATTAAGCAAGGTTAAGTCCAGGTTTTGATTTTTCTGAACAAAATTAAGACAGAAATGAGAAGAGAAGAACAGTGAGCAGCGGCTGCTGAAATTAGGGTTGCGAACTGAAGAAGATAGGGGCTGGTAGGAGGGGCTGACTATGGTGCATTTTTTTAGATGTTGGAGCTAGAACTTACCATTACAAATTTATAATAACTGTTTGGTAAAATTAATAGAAGTATCTGGAATTAGATTCTAATTAATATAAAAAGTGGATTGCTCATCGATCCCAAACTACTACAATGAATATTTCGTATGACAAATTTAATTTTTTTTTTATGCGGTATTATAACGTAGTGATTTGTTGGACTATTTAATCGGTATGTTTTTTTTTATATAAATAGCAATGATTTATAATTTTTTCTTTAATTCATTTTTTTTAATTGCTTTCAAGTAACATAAATTACACATATTAGATACCTTCTGTGTAATTATAATGGTTGGAAATGTAAAAAATATCCGAGTTAATGACCAAATTAAGAAGAAACGAGACGTAAATCTCAAAGAGTCCGAGTAAGTTTTAAATTAATATATAAATTAAGCGCATGATTGTTACATTGGCATAAAATGTTCAAATTTGACATTTTTAATTGTAAATAAGTGGACAATAAATGAACGTTGTTTTGTGAGATAAAAAAGCCACCACTTTTTCTGAAGATTTAATTTTTTCTATTGCTAAAGACAAGCCAATTGCAGCCGTCTAAAACAAGTCTGTTAGAGCTGATGGTGCATTTTAAGTCAAGGATACCTAAGCATTTCAATAGTATTATTTTAAACACACAAAAAATTAAATATAAATATTAAATTTAATATGAACATTGACATTTCTATTATTGTAGATGGAGTTAGTTTAAATAGTTCGTCCGCCACCAGATGCTACATAAATCCAGAAATCCCTAAAATCAGTTCTTTTTTGGAAAAATAGTTTTTATTTATGTTGAAACCCCTACTTTTTGCTTGAAAAAAAGCACGTTACACTTCCCAAAAGTAATGACTATGGAGGAAGAGAAAGAAGTAAATCGAGAGGCAATTGATAAGTTACCGCAAATAGATATTCACACTGCTAAAGTTTTATTTAAAATTATATTTGATTGGTTTATATATATAAGTCTAAGAATAAAAATTAACATTACCAAACTCAATTTCATTTTCGTTAAGAAAATCAAATTCACATGTAAGACAAAAATCAAAGAAATTAACCTCATTAATGGTTGGTGGTACCGTGCATATTCTAGATGTAAAAGTGGTATTCAAAACTTTGATAATAAATTGTGGTGTAAAAATTGCAGGTTCACTGATGATCTACCATTACCATGGTATATTTTTAAATTTTTATAATATTCGTACATATTTCATTTATTTCCTACTAAAGTTATTGTTGCTTATTATATAACAAATATTACAGGTATAGAGTGAAATTGGTTATTGAAGATGCTACATGTATTAGCGCATTTATATTTTTGGGCATATGGCAGTAGATTTAATTGGCATTCCTACAACTACTCTTGCAAATAGTTTTAAAGAAAGATATGAGGTTCCATATGTAATGACAGAGATTTACGGTGTCAAAACTGTATTTCAGATTCAAGTCAGCAATTTAGTTGATGATCCATCCAACATATCATATAAAGTAATTTATATTTTTAAGGACACTCTGTTAACACCTAAAAAAGAAGTTCCAAGTCCAAATGCAACACCTTCCACTCATTTGAAGTCACTCATATCTCAATGTTCTTTTTCACCAATAGCAAAATGAAAGTTACCAATTGTTGAAAGTCAACCAAATGTTCATCAATCACCAATAGAGGTTCAAAACAAAATGAGTAAGTACCTAAGTAATAGTTAATTTATAACCTTATAATAGTTTCCTTCTAAAACTATTTTAGTGAGAGAGTCTCCACCTTATCTTTTGAAATTTCCCCTTTCATGTGGGTTTTTTCCTTTGCTTTCACCAGTTCCCCCCTTCGATATACACTTCCATCTATTTCTAGTGACTTCTTTCTTTCTCTTGTGCTTCTCATATCTCAGATATAGTCTTCCCTTGCTTTTTTGTTCGTTACATTGCCTCTTACTAGGATCTGATTTTTCTAGGTCTAAATGGGAAGGTTCACGGTTAGGGGTTTTCTGCAACAGGAGCTAGAAGAAGCTCGGGGCGTTTTCTATTTCGAGAGGAGCATCGCCACCTCTGGTCAGATCTAACGGAATCTTAGAAGGTGGTAGATCGCGAGAAGGGAAAACGAGAAAATAATTTGTCCAATGATATTCTCTTCTTTATCATCATCAGTAGGTTTGATGTTATTGTTCAGGATTCAGTACCTCCGTGCAACCATTGTTGGTTAGCACATGTGGAATCTCCTCTTTCAGCCTATTAATGATGTTTAAGAGGTTCAGGAAGCTTCCAGTTTGGGTTTAGATGTGCTCAATCTCCTTATGGATCTCTTATGTAATGTTATTGGCTTTTTTTATTAGATATATTGTTAGAATCTTATTTATTGTGTTTGAATCCTTGTTAGCTATGATTCCACACATAAAAGTAACTTGTTTTCTTCCGTCAGTGAACCGTGTAGCCCCTTCTCTTACTCGGACATCCGCTCTCACTCTGACCTTCTATTGTAAATTTGATATTATGTTTCTCTAATGAATTCTTTCCTGTGTAAAAAAAGAAGAAGTAATAACTAATTTATTTTGTGAATCACATTTTTAATATTAATATGCTTTTTTAGGATGACATTGATTTTATAAAAAAAGAAGAAAACATTAAATCAAATACGATCAATGAGGTTAGTTTTTTTTCAAATATATTTTCTAGTTACATTCTTGGTATATTTTCATCATAACTATTTAATTTTTTTTTAATTTTTACTAAGGCAATTGAAGTTGCAGTCACTTCTCAACTATCTTTCCTAATTTTTTCTTTAAGATTATTTATGAATTGTACTTGAATTTATTTATTAAAAAATATTTAATCCGATTACCTCCTTTTTCAAATCCTCTAGCTTATCTTGAACTCTTTTAAACAATGAAGTTTATGCGACTTATAATAAATTCATGGATAATATACGGATTCATAATTCAATGTTTTCATTCACTTCTATATGTGCCAGATAACAATATAAATAAAACACTAGATCCATATGTTTGTATGATTTGCGGACAAAATCACAATCTAATTGGTTTTTTGTTGCCTTCAATTGATCAACCATCTAAATATCTCTGGTACATCTTTACGATACAATCATTGCAATTACAAACAAAACTTCTAATTTCAACTCATAAACAAACGAAAAATTTATTATTAACGATATTACATTCTCTTGGTTAACGAGGACCTAGGACGATATCGGGAAGGAAATAGACAAATAACATGAGGAGGATGACAAGAAGCAGTATCTCTATGATTACGAGGCAAGGGGTTTCGTCAATGGATTCACGCTCTTTTAGATTCGCCATTCTTTAGTGTGGATGAAGAGAGACAGAGAGATAGTGAATATGCAATTGGGTTAATGCATGGAGATAGAACTATATAAGTGACATTATATAGTGTGTAATTTTTAGGGTTGAATATGGATCGTACCTACATATATTAGAGCAGAATTATAACAGTATGCTGAATTATAATGATGTATTTGATACATACAATAAGTATACACTTCATAACATGTTATTATGTTCAAAATCATACCTTTCCTCTTTATCTTATTAGGTAATATTCATAAAAAATCTATTATAAATTTTTTTTTTTACTATATTATTTAATTTTTTTACGGATACTTTCTAGTTATTTTTATTTTTAAATAATTATTCAATATCATTGAAGGTTTGTTTAAAAGATACTTTAAACATTTAACCATGTAGTTTTTATGGTTGAAAAAAAACAGTAGTTTTCATTTCCATTGCTCTTTTTCTTAAAAATTGACTTACATTAATGGTAGTTTGACAAAAGCATAATTAATATTAATTTATTTTATTGATAAAAGTTCAAAAACTGATTATATTAAATGTCGTTTTGTTTTGGTTGTTTTAGGAAAAGGAGAGGTTTCATTCTCTTTATTGATATTTGTTTTATTAATTCAATCATTCCGTTTATCCTTTTAGTTTTGGAGTTATTCTTATCTCCTATAATTTCATTCCCGGGTTCTCTCCAAGGTTTTATATTTTTTTTTGGTCTCTCTTACTAACTTTCTATCCTCCACATAGAATTCTATTTCACTCTTTATTTTACTTTTAATTTTTATTTTATTTTATTAATAATCATGTACGGATATAGAAATTACTTTAAAAACACAACTTTGGTTTATCCTGCAGAAACCAAATGCCCCATAATTGTGAAACAAAAATGAAACAAGAGTTTTCATGTAAATTCCTCTATTGGGTTAGTTTTCATGTAAATTATAACAATTTAAGCAATTATGTGTAACTAAGCCAATTGAAAAGAGGTGGATGGACCTTAGGCCTTTTCTCTATCAAAATCGGGTGTGAGAAGTAAGAACAGATAGCTGGTTTTCTCAGAATGCAGAGTCAATTACGAAGCGCGATATCAAAAATGCATTACTGGGTTCAAGCTTCTTCCTCTGATTTCACTGGTCCTCTCCCTCAACCTCGCAGGTCAACGTCTTTAACTCCTCTCTCTTTCTTCTCGCGTTTTTATAACGTTTCTTAATTGTTTTTACTTTTCCTTTTTGGCAGTGGTCACACTGCTGTTCTCGTCGAAAAGTCGAAGATCGTCGTTTTTGGTGGCCTCACCGACAAAAAGTTTTTAAGCGACATCATCGTTTATGATATTGGTACTCTTGATTTCTTCCTTTTCGTTATTTTGGTCGATTTTTATGTCTGTTCGATTTTGTATAGTCTACAGGCTAGGAATTATCTATGCGATATAAGTACTTTAAGTGGTTTGAGTGTGTTTTAATTGTGCTAGGCTAGGTATAGCTTAAAACTGCATAATTGAACAAAAACTTGTGGCTGATTTTAGTGCCAGATCAATGTGAATTTGATCTACTCTTTCATTCCATTTAGTTTCTTATTTTTTCAGACATAGAATTTCATTAAAAGATTTTTATGAGTAAATTTTATTATTATTATTATCACTTTTTTAATTAGATGGTGTGTAAGAAACAGTGTATTTTGCATCAAAATTAGCTCTGGCGTCAATTCTGAATGAACAGACGGCTGCAATTAAAATATTTTTCTATTAAGTTGGAATAAATTAATAAAATAACTGTTATTTATCAAGACTATTTCTGTCGTACAAGGTTAAGAAAGATTCATATTGAACTTCAGGTTCACGATCATTCTGTAAATTAATAATTTGGACTGATCTCTAGTAATTTTTAAAGATTGGGTATATATGCCAGCTTTAGTCACAACCACAGTGATTAACTGCAGCTTAAACCCTTCAATAAACCAATATTGGATATCTGCAATTGTGAAATAGACAGTAATGTAAAAGAAAAATGACATTACCTGATTTGGGTGAATGGAGTTTACTAAATTATTGTCTGGAATGATTAATAATCATCAACTTGAACTTATAGAAGGTCATCGTATAGGCATGCAATTTTATAGTATCAAAATGTAATTATATTCTGTGCATTTGTAGGAAAGAATAAAGATGATTGTGTTAGAAAAACTACATTTTCAGAAACCATTTCTTTCACATGACATGTTGGGACTGTGTTTGAGAGAGAGAGAGAACTAGAGAATTAACACTAGAATTGATTCAAATTTGCAAACAGACTGCACACATGCTCCAATATATACTTTATATTCTTTCAGAGAACAAGCTATGGTTTCAGCCAGAATGTAGTGGAAGTGGATCTGATGGACAAGTTGGTCCCAGCCCACGAGCATTTCATGTAGCTGTTTCAATTGATTGTCTCATGTTCATCTTTGGTGGGCGATTTGGTAGTAAAAGGTTTGTATAAATTTCATATTTTGTGTCTCATTTTATGCATCGCCGTAACATTCTTTGACAGTGCTGTTGAATCTGCAGGATGGGTGATTTTTGGGTTTTGGATACTGGTAAGATCTATATATGTTTGTGGACTTCTTTAGATATGTGATATGTATACACATATCTATTCTAATCAAAGATTATGTGCTTTGAAATTGAATATGTTCCCTTTCTTCTCTCTATTTCATCCTTTCTTCATCCATCTATATGCATGGCATCCTTTTTTTTTTCTGTTAATTTCTGTCTGTGCACCATGGATTCTAAAATAATATTAAGTTCACTCGTGTATTTCACATCCAATATTTTCATAAACTGATGGGGATTAATTCAGTATATGTTTGCATCAGATATATGGCAATGGTCAGAACTAACCAGCTTCGGTGACTTGCCTTCACCGAGGGATTTTGCTGCAGCGTCATCCATTGGAAGCCGCAAAATTGTTATGTCGGTATCAAGTGTATAAATTGTTCATATAGTAGCTTGAATTGGACTTTTTGTATAATTTAGTTTTGACAACACTATTTCATTGTAGGTATGGTGGATGGGATGGCAAGAAGTGGTTGTCAGATGTTTATGTCTTGGATACAAGTACCATTTTATGAACTTTTATAATAATGCTATCTACTTGGGCCTTTCTGTTATCCAAATAATATCATCCATATGGTATATTTCCTTGGATAGTGTCACTTGAATGGATTGAGCTGCCAACTACTGGGGTACTGCCTCCACCAAGATGTGGCCACACAGCAACCATGGTCGAGAAACGTTTGCTTGTCTATGGTGGAAGAGGTGAAATAGCCCAGAAAATGCTCATATTACTTGCCTAATTTTTTCATATTGTTCCTTAAGCTCCCATAATGCTTAAAGTTTCTTCTTGAGCATAGTGATCCATCCCAAGTTAAACTAGCATTTACTGGATTAATGTTTCTTGACCTAATTCTCTGTCAAATACTGATAAGGGTAAATTGTTATAAAAGACAAATATGAGAGAGAACTGATGTGAACATGAGTTGATACAAACAAACACCATATTATGGCCAATTATAGTTTCTTTCTCTTACTGTCTTAGTTGGCTGTGCAAGATGTCACAGATTAGAAACAGGAGAATTACAGTACATCTCTATGACTGGTTTGTACTTATTTCAAATACTAACAAGATTAATGGTTAATTTTGTGTTAACTTCATATTTAGGATCTAATTTGGTTATTTTAGTAGTCCTTCTATCCATGATTCATCATTTACTACAGTCTATAGTTGTAGATATTATATGATCTGTGTTTCCTTGAGCGACTACAACTAATTGGACCTTATATTTTTAAATGAAACAGGTGGTGGTGGGCCAATCATGGGTGATTTGTGGGCTTTGAAGGGTCTTATTGAAGAAGGTTTGTACTTTTTTCTTTTAGCATCATTTGCCTATAGAAGATGTCAGAATCTATCAAATGAAAGGGTCTTATTATGCTGTGCTGTCTATTTACCTCTTATGTGCAATGTGCTTTGACTTTGATGGTAATACGTTTACAGTTTGTAATGGCCTATATCATTACAATCTTATTTTAGAGTTATAATGATCAAGTGTTTACTGTTCAAAGTGAGAAGACCAACTAGGGTGAAAATATTGGGAATGAGGATGATTCTCACTCTCGAATGTTAAAAATTATTGAGAATGAGGATGATTCCCCACTGTTCGAATGTTAAACACTGCAGCATGGTAGTGGTGAAACCATATAAGAGACCACTGATCTGGTGATAATATTTCATTTGCATTATTATTTCCTCTGTTGGATTTTTAATACTATTTATTGGGTTTGCATGAAATGGTGCATTTGTCTTCTTTGAATATTTCACGTGAATCCGCAGTAGACAAATGTATTGAGAATTTTTCTGCATGCATGTGTGTGAAAGAGCAGATAGTAAATTGTACATTGGACTAAGGTGGTTTTCATTTTCTCTTTGTGGAAGGAAGAGAATGAAGCACCTGGATGGACGCAATTGAAGCTTCCTGGTCAAGCTCCTTCTCCTCGTTGTGGCCATACTACAACATCTGGAGGGCACTATGTAATGAGATTTCTGGAAACTTGGTCGTCTTATATTTTCTGATAATATGTGAAAAATGTTGTGATTAAACAATTCAGAGACTTTCTGTTGCTATTTGCTTGCCCTAGGGCTTGTTTGTTAAGTTAGTATGAAGAAAGATGGCTTCTAAAATGCTTCGTATAACATGAAGCACCTATATTAATTGGACGTGGTTTTCTTAACGTGTTTTCCAAGTTAACCTTCTCTACAATCAATCAAATGCATGTTTATGGTCATGACTGTACTAATCATAAAATATTTCCAAGACTATTATCACATTTTGGATGGCCTTATATATTGATGCATTTCCATAACCAGAAGAAAAATAGATTTTCTTTTGTTTTTTGGTTTTGGTTTTGTTTCTGCACTTGCACAACTGGTGTATTTTTTCCTGATTTGGAATTTGTCACCTTGTTACTGACATTGTTTGCTTTATTGTCGGTGTGACTTTTAGGAAAGGCAAGGTTTATGTGGTCGTAGGTTGACTCAATCAGTTGTTCTTGAGATATGGTATTTGGTAAACAGGGTGCAGTTTCAACAATTATTGTTTACAGCCAATTCTAAAATCCCATCATTACTTCTTAAAGTCTCATTCATGCTTTCTGAGCTTAACGTTTAAGTGCATATTTCTATTCGTCAAATACATCATCATCCTTGTAGTATTAGTCATAAATTGTCTCAACAGTTTCAGAATGGGCTATTTAATTTTTTTCTTTTTTTTTTTTTTGCAAACAAACATTCCTAGTGGTATTCTTTTCTCTCTCTCTCTCTCTCTCTCTCTCTCTCTCTTTCTCTCGTACATTTATTCTTATTTCAATTGCTATTAATAAATTTCAGCAAGCTATTCTATTGAATTCAGCCACTCTTTCTACTTCAAGACCTCAATCAATTGAAAACCAATTCTAGAGTGTTATAGCAATTATAATTTCTAAAATTCTTAATCATGTCTGAGTTTAACATCTAAATGCATATTAGTAATCCCACATAAAGATGTCACTATCCCTAACCCTTGTATAGCAATTGTCATAGTGGTTTAATTTTCTCAACAGTTGTGCTGTGCACTACTAAGTGTTCTGCTTGTGTTTGTTATAAATAATTGCCTAGTGTAGCTTTCTCTCTCTCCCTTTTATTTATTTACTTTTTTCAGTAGCTAAAAAGTTATAGCAAACTGTTCCTCTTATTTGACGTTTCATCAAATCTCAGCCAATCCCAACTTCATCCAATTTGCTAAAGATTCTTTTAAACAATTAAAGACCATAAACTGTTCAATGTTCTGGAGTTAGCTTACCAGAACACACTAGAATACTATTTTCTGATACAGTTTTAGTGCCAGTTTGCTGTTGGGAAACTACTCATGTTAAATAAAACTTTCACTAGGGTTCTGTAGCCTTTGGGTTAGATTTCAACTTGGTAGGATATGGTTAGACTAACCGGGGAAAGCAGGTTATACATTGAACTGATGGATATCAGGATTAATATGTTTTTTCTAGCTATTGACCTTGTTCAACCTCTGAAGTTCTTAAGGTTAGGGATACAATACATTGAATTAAATTTCCCAAGTATTCTTGTAGTCAAAGCATGCATGGACATATTATGCCAGCCTGAGGAAAATTCTGATAAATTAGTGACGGTTCATATGATTTGAGTGACAACCTACTGCCTATCTCTATAACCAGAACTTTAAATGAAAGATTTTTGGTTTTGTAAAAACTTAACACTCTCACATGCTTCATGCTTCAACATGTTTTCCTAGAGTCATTGTCTAGTTTTGCTTTTTGCTTAAAAGAACTTTAGCTGTTTGCCCATAAATTCGTCAATACTGAATTTGGTGATAGTAAAGTTTCATTATTGTGATGCAAATCCTCCTCATGTTATTCTTCTTCTTCATAAATAGACTTGACTATTGAAATCCTTTCTTTTCAGCTCTTGCTCTTTGGTGGGCATGGGACTGGTGGTTGGTTGAGTCGTTATGACATTTACTACAATGACTGCATTGTTTTAGACCGAGGTATGTAATTCTCCAAGTCCAAATTAGTAAGTGAATATATTCGACATGTTTTCTGAAATTACATCCTTGCATGTAAGTTTTTGTTTTTAATTTCTGTAAGCTGTTTTAGTTAAAAATCAATATTGTGATCTGATCTTTGTTAGAATTTAGTAGCTATTGGGATGTCAAGAAATGTTTCCACAATATACATTATAATAAGAAGGTAGAAGAGCAGTTTGACAGTATCAAACTGTATTGTTTCTAAAAATCAAATCAGTATTCTGTAGCCATTCTTAATTTCCCTTTTTTTTACTAGAAAAATGAAGCACTTTCTTGCACAACATATTATTGAATATGATTGCTTACATACTTTCTGATTGATTCTTATTTCTTCAGGAAGCAATATTTTGAATTATAATGGTGCTTTCTCTCTAGGAAATATATCTTATTTGGAAATTCATTATTAATTCTACCTTTTGCATTTCACAACCTAACAAACCATTTCTGCATTAAGAAAATAATTTTGAAGAAATCATTTGGATTGATCTTCAATGGACTAGTTGACTTCATTAAGCATATGTAGACCAAGCATGACATTTGGATGATCAACTTGAATGCTGCTGCTGGTGCATGACATTACATAAAAACAAAATCCGGGTTAAACTGCAAACAAATAGTCATCCAACACAATGTTCTCTTGATCAAAATTGGGTTAATACACATATATGCTATTATATTTGTATGTGTTATCACATATGCCCCTATATCAAATAAACAGTTAAATATATTCTCATGTTTTTCAAATGACATAAAAAATGCCTCCACACATCACCTCTATTTCACCTGCCACCCCACCTATATCAAATAAATAGCCAAATACGCCCTCGTAATTGTTAGACAGACAAATATATCCTTAGTGGTGTGATGACTAGACTAACAGAATTATACAAAATAAGCTAAGCGTTCAAATAAGGATATATTTGTCAGTCGTTAACAATTATGAGGGCATATTTGACTGTTTATTTGATATATGGACATATGTGACAAAATAGACAAATACAATGGCATATATGTGTATTAACCCATCAAAATTTATATCTTTCTGCTTCATATCTATTTTTCTTACCCAAACTTTGGGCTTAATTTTGAAGTGTCTGCTCAGTGGAAACGACTACCTGCCAATGGTGATCCTCCTCCACCTCGAGCGTACCATTCAATGACATGTATTGGTTCAAAATATCTGTTGTTTGGTGGCTTTGATGGGAAATCAACATTTGGTGATCTATGGTGGTTGGTTCCAGAAGGTATGATATGTTCTTTCTAACAATATCTATACCATCGATTGCTGTGATTGGCTCTTCTACTTGATGGCACTGCACAGGATTGACTTAGTACATCTACATCATCTTATCAATGAAGTTGTATCTGCAACTTTTGTGAATATCCGATGATGTCCTAATAATACTATAGCATTTATGCTAGACTAGTTGTGAACTCTAGTAATGTAGACCAAAGGAAAAACAAAGATATTACTCTGCCTTCTTCCTACATGTTAATCTTCTGAAGAAACTGAGGGAATAGGTTGAATTAATGGCATTGATCATGCTTCCTTTTCATCCTTTAGAGGTCGATTGCATTTTTTCATTGTTTAAAGGGATAACGTCCAAATTTGCCCCCAATGTTTTTGGGAAAGTGCAGATATACCCCTAATGTTAGAAATGGTACAAATTTTCCCTCAATCTTTCCAACTTGGAGCAATTTTGGGCCCAAGTAACGGTCTTGTTCTCCAGGTTGGATATGTTGAGGGTATAAAATATTAGTTTGCACAATAAAATTCACATTGTCACGTTTAATACCTAAAAAAGTAGTGAACAAAATTCTAAATATTTAAGAAAAAATGAATTCCATCTTTAACATTTTAAAAAGGTAGACTTTAATTTGTGTTGTGTAATGAAATGCTAACATTTTAAGTTTTGTTCAAAAAGTATCATTCTTGATTATTGTAAATCACGTTTTAAGATAGGGGCAAATTTGGATCTTATTATCCCTTGTTTAAATTACATGATTGAACGCAAGAGTAGTCTTGATGTGAAGGTAAGCTTGCTCTATTATGACTAGTAACACCAAATGAAAAATGTCTTTGTGAACCTAATCTTGAGGCATGCAAATCTGGAAGACTTCTACTGGAACACACTTTGATAACTTGTGAAACTGAAAACCCATGAGGATATCGAAAGTTGTCCATTGGAATTGCAAAAAAGCCAAGGAGATGTTTTTCTGCAGTCATTAACATGCCATGAATTTCTGCACTCGTGCCTTTTATTAGGAGACCCTATTGCAAAACGGTTGGCTGCATCTCCAAGAAAAAGTGTTCCTGATAATACTGACTCGGGCACAGCAAAAGATGGTACCCAATCTGTACTTAAGGTATCAAGGCAATTTCACAGGTTTCTCAACACCATTTCTTACTGGTAACCAGTTGCACAATGAGCTAACTGTCGTCTCCGTGTATGTCAATCACTCTGAAATTTTGTCTATATTTTGACAGGCTTATATACTTTTTAATAGGGGTGTTCATGGGTCAATCCAATGGTTATTGCATCAAAAAACCAATCCAATCCAAGTAAGGAAGCAATCTATAGGTTGGTTGTAAATAACCAATCCAATCCATAGATACTTCATAAAGTTGGATTGGATTGGTTTTGATTGGTTATTAATAACCAATCCAATGAATTAATCTCACCCAATTCTATTATTTTAGCTAAATTAAATTATTCAATAAAGTTTATTCAAATCCAAACCAAATACAATTTTTTTTTTTTTTCGATATATCAAATTTAGAAGAAAAAAAACAAGAAAAAACCTAAAAAACAATAAAACAGTAACAAAACGGAAAAACATGAAAAATGAAAAAAAATAAAAATGTGAAAAAAAGGAGATAACAAGATCTATGACAGCAGAGAAAATTGTAGTGTATCTTGAAATTGACCTAACTTGTCAACCTTACGTGTAAAATTGTACTATTTTAAACGTTAAAAGTTAAATTTATTAATTTTATATATTCATAATTTATTAATTTTATATATTTTACCAGGAATCTAAAACATATCTGTTGAAATTAGAATTTATTTTTGTGGATTTTTGCAAGACCCAAATGTATTCATATTCATATTCATAATTTATTAATTTTATATATTTTACCAGGAATCTAAAACATATCTGTTGAAATTAGAATTTATTTTTGTTCTTAGAATAAGAATTTGATTCTAATTTTATTTACAGATGTTCACTTACTTTAAAAAGTTGAAACAAGCATTTACCTGGATAAAGGGGCTTATGTGCAGTGGTATTTTTTTTCTTTTGTTGATCAAACATACAACGGCAATTTGAATACCGTGAAACATTGTAAAGACAGGAGGTGATGAATAAAGTTGATGGAATAGATTTTCACGTTTTTCTATATTTCACGTTTTTTTTCCATTTTTCCCTTTTTCACGGTTTTATATTTTTTTTGTTTTCTTTTCATTCTTCTACTGTTCACGTGTTTTAACGTTTTCTCTATTTTTCACGCTTCCTGTTTTCTTTTTTTAATTTTTCTCATTTTTTATGAATTATTTGTTGGATCATTTCTCCATCCATCAAAATTTCACCTTTTCTTTTTTAGGGGTTTGGTCTGAATTGGTTAATAACCGGTTAATAACTGGTTAAATTAACCAGTTCATATGAAATAATAGGTAGAGACTATGGTTACTTTGTTTTTGACAAAGTAATCATTAGTTTATGTGTTTTCACCATTGATGATGAGGTATAAAATTAATCAAAGTATGTTTTCACCGTCGGATGATGAGGTATAAAATTAATCGAATGGTGAAAACATACAAATAATGGTTACTTTGTCAAAAACAAAGTAACCATAGCTTGCACCGAAATAGTATATTGGTTTGGTTATAACCAATCCAATAGAATAAATAAATTAGAAAACTAGTTATTTTTGGGTTGGATTGGATTGGATTGGTTTGGATCACTGGATTGATTAGTTTTTTGAACACCCGTACTTTTTAGTGTAAATATTTTTGCAAAGAATACCATACATGTATTGGAAGCAAGTACCTTTGTTTACTTAATGTATTCTTCTGCATAGGATTTTATATCTTCCAACAAATACTTTACTATATAATTTAATGGAGCATATGAGTTTGTGGATATGAATGAAGTTTTGCGAAATGTTTGTACTTTTCTAACTCAATTTATGTTCAGTTGAATTTTGAAGATTGCAAGTGCCCTTAGAATTTCTGAAACTTGCATGACATCCACAAATGCACCACTATATTATAAATTTTTATGTTGGATGGATACTAAACACTGAATTGTCCTTGATCAGTTTTCAAACCTTTGATTATTTTATTATGTCCATCTCATGCAAATTTAGTTTTTCCACAATTATTTTTGAATGACCCAGCGTCTGTTTCCTAGGAAAGCCAACAGGAAGAATCAGCAGTGTTGGAATTACAAAAGAGATTTGGAATTTCTGTTTCACTCCAGAGTTGTAGACCCCAAATTGTTGATGAGTTGGAAGATGGAGAACTTCTCGAACTTGCTTCAGGACTTATGGGAGATACAGTTTCTAATAATCAACAGGTTTTGCAATGCTCCAATTCTGGTTATCTTAATGACGCCATCTCTTTTGTGTATACCACTGACAACATTCTCTGTGCTGGCGAAAAAAGAAAATTCAGGCACTTCGTGATCATTGGAAGAAGTCTTCACCCAAGGCTATACCATTGAAGGAGCTTGGACCCTTGGTTCGTGACTATCAACGACTGATTGCACGTTATCACTTGTAAGGGTTACCTCATACTTGCTATTTTATCTTAAGACATTAATCACAACAAGAGCAGAAAACTTTCAGTTGCCAGCTGTTGAAAGTTATCTTTTGGCTATGTCATGCTTTACTCAGGTTTGCAATGATACAGGATTTTTTACCTAAAGGTGTTAAAAATATTTTCTGTAAAACACCCTCATACTGACCACTCTAAAAGACTGATTGGGTAGTAACTTCTGTAAATTCACAAACAAAGGATATGGTAAGAGCTGTGACATGTTAAAGATTTTGCTTCCGTCTTTTGCCTGATTCTGTTATCTTACACTTGGGATAGTGACCCCTTGATGTGGATAGTATGTTGCCCAAGTTTTAATCCTAATCCTTGTTTATCTCTAAAAAGACTTCTGAATATTACTGTTCTTCCTTCAGTAGTGGGAAACAAATAATTTATTTTGTATAGGATATATATTAAATTGTGTGGGTAGTTTATATTTGGTAGGACTAACCATCTGTAGCAGCGTGCATGAAAAATATGAAACGGATAAAAAAGATGCTAGTATATCAGGAAATTGTTGGACATTTTGATTATTTGGGATCCTATTACTGTTTTAGGTTGGATCTGTTAGAGGTGGTGAATGGTGTTCATGCTCCACCAAACAAAGTAGCCCAATTCCTAATCCTAATGCAAGTCTATCTAGGGAAGGACCTCTGAATAATTAGTACTTTTCTTTTACTAATAGAAAAATTAACTTATTATTTATTTTAGGTTTGGTTAGACTAACAATATAAAGATTTCATATTTTAATTTAAATTGAAGCCTGTAAGGCAAAAATACATGTTGCTCTGCATCATCATGCTCTATAATAATGTCAATTTGTTACTAATTTTACATCAAAAACAAAATTAATATAGTGAAAAGTTGATTGATACATTCAAGTACTATATCATTTAAAAGGAATTTTGCAAAATTTTCTGAATGCCAAATTGTTATTAATTTTACATTTTTTGTTCTGAAAAACATATCTTAGGATATTGGCTAGCATTGCTAAAAAGACTCAAGAGATAATCATTGATGCAATCATCATTTTCATCACTTTATCTGGTGAACTTATTTGGTGCTTGCGCTGTTTGTTTTGTAAGGCAGATGAAAAAACAAACATAATTCATGGTTCTCTATCATGTTTGCTATGAAAGCTATCTAATATCTTCTGTTTCTCGTCATCAGTATAAAGTTTCAGAGGATTATAATCTGAAGGGGAAACATATAAAGAACCTTCTTATTGATACTTGGTGTGGTGGAAAATTTGTTAATCCTTTTCTTTTTATCCAAGGAATTGGAACTTAATCAATATTCAGGACAACAGTGTAACTTCTAGGGAAGCGTCTTAATCAGTTGGTGTGAGATCAGTTCAACCAAATCTTGTGTTTACGATGGTGAGATTATCTTGGGTTGGGATTAATTAGCCTAGTTTTAGTTTTTGATGCTTAGGGCTTAAACTGTAAGTTAGTTAAGACTAGTACTGAATCATATACTAGTCCGATGACCATGAAGTTGTGGAAATCAAGAGAATTTTGGGAATTTTGATATTTATTCCCTTCCCAAACTTGAAAAGAAATTGGTTCAAGAATTACTTTATCTTCTGTTTAGATGAAATCCATATTGTGAGTTCATTTGAGTTGTTCATTCTAAGATGTACGTGTACCAATTAATTCTTTCTATTGTTAGTATCATTCCTATACTAGTTTTTGTGACAGAGAAAAAAATGGAGCTGATGCGCACTTTATGGAGTCAGGATTTCCTGGGAAATATACTTACAAGTTTTATCACATAAAAAATGCTTCTCAGGTATGAGCCATGTGCAACTTGTTTACATTTTTCTTTTTAGTTGATTTTATTAATTTATGAAAAATATTTGAACATATCTTACAACTATTATGGTGATTTTTGGTGACAATCGTCTGAATCTTCTTCAAGAAACTTTTATTCCAGAAAATGGACTACTAATCTCACCTGCTTGTAATTTTTCTGGATCCTTAAATGCACCTATATTTGTTCTAATATTGAGATACAGTAGTACAACTACTATAAATGATTATGTCCTAACAATCACATGCTAGTGTAAATCAGAAAATTTTATGATTGCTTTAGTTCTTTTTATTTCTGAACAGAGGTAAGCCATCTATTTCCTAGATTTTTCACCTTTGTGCTTCTCTTTTTCAGCTGGAAATTTTAAAATCATTAATTTTCGACTTTGATAAATTTCAGTTGCGACTGGATGATGTACCAAAGCTGCTGACTGAGTATAGACAACTTTCATCGGCTTGAGGAACAACTGGACTGGTGTTCTTCCATGCGAGAAAATCACTATCTGGGTTTGTATCATTTTTCCTATCTGGCATAAGATATGATCAATTGAAACCATTCCCAAATCCCAACTGTTCTGGATGCGACTTGAGCTTGTGCTGATAAGAGTATGTTAAATGATTTTCATATTGGCTGTTATTGGTTGATCGTTTACCATGCAAGGCAAGATGTCCTAAGATATGTTGAGTGTTCTCTATATGATAGAAAGAATTGCGAGCTGAGTTTAGACCTTTAGTAAAAAAACGAGTTAAGACTTGTGTTTCAGTTTCCTTTATGGATTTCAGAATCTTTACTATAGTAACTAGTACATGGTGAAGAATTTGTATTTCTTATTCAACAGGTATGGGATTTTTTGTAGAGGTTTATTGAATCTAAAACACAAATTATTGGGCAAAAGTGTTAAAGCAGGATAAAAGAATAAGACAATTGAGGGTCTAGATTAGAGATTGTTGCTGAGTTCCTCCAGTTTGGTCATCCTTACTCTTTCACTTTCTTTGAGCAGCTGGTAAGAAACAAGGAAAACATTGAAAGGATATTATTTAAAAATTTACTTTTTACTTTACTAGATGATTGATTATAATTTATATACCTCCATTAATGTGCTAACTAGCTGAGCTTTCTCTTTGTTCTTTTCGGTGAATGCTTCCAGAGCTTCTTTATATTCTTTCTCCTGTTGCAAAATAAACCCATACAACGGTCAGAGCATCTCCAATGCAAAATTTTCATTTTACCTTCCCTATCCCCGATTCTCTATATTTCTATCCCCAATCCCTATTTTTTCTCCAACCCATTTATATAATTTCTTCCCTATAAATTATATTCCATACTTTATTCTATTTTAACTACTTTGTATCTCTAATTTATCACATTGTTATTTTATTTATTCCCCATTAATTTGGGGAAACATAAATTCTTCCCTAATTGTAGGGAAGAATTGATTTCTTCCCTAAAATTTGGGAAGACAATGGGGAGGGTTGGACTGCCAACTCTCCCCAATTCCTCATTTCTAACCCTCCATATGGGGAGGGTTGGAGATGCTCTCAGTCAACTTGACTTGTAGTTAGGGATGAGCATGGAGTGGTTTGGATTGAAACCCGAACCGAAATTTCCAGTATTTTTGGAATAAACCCGAACTGAATTACTTTTGCGAATAAATACAATATTTTTAAAAATTGTTCCTTCAAATTTTACAGTCCGACATTTATAAAAATACATTTAATTTATTCAATTTTAAATATACTATCAAATATTGATACTACATTATATTTATATCCATAATAATATGCATTTGTTATCAGCCAATTCCCATCTTTCCTTTAAGAGTTCACCACAATACTTATTGTTTTGGCAGTATTTTAATTTTATGAAACCTGTTTTTTCTATTTTGTTTTTTCAAAGGAAAAGCTGAACCAAAAATTGAATTGCCTAGGAAAATGAAAATCGAAGTAGAATTCAGTTTGTTCGGTTTTTGGTTTGGTACTCCCCTAGTTAAAGGATTATGATTATTTTGGTATGAAATTAGTTTAAAATGAGATGGAGAAAGTGAGCAATAAAATGAGTTAGAAAGTGCAGGCACCTTCTTGTGACAAATCTGGCCTAATGTCTTAAGCTCCCGATTGGTGATGTCAACCCTCTTACGTAAAGTTGCTACTTCCTTCCTCATTGGATCCCCCAGCACTTCAAGCTCCTTGCTTACGGAACATTCAAATTAACATAATTCTTGCTTGCTTTCAAATCCATGTATATTCTTTATGAATTACGAAAATTTTCACTACAACTTTATGCCAATTAATTCTATAATATGCTTAAACTTTTATTGACCCCCAAAAAAATAAAAAATCTTAAATGATAAAAATGTTTTTAATTTAGAACGCTAGACGTTAGTTGTGTCGAGAACTCGATGATTAATTTAGGATTAGTTTGAATTTATTAATAAACAAATTATTATATACATATAATTAAAATATGTATTATACAATTTAATATAAACAAAATAGGTATATTTATAACATATAATAATATATTTGTAAACAAAACCTTTTGTTAAAAAAAAAAAGTTAAACTTAGAAAAGTGCGTTTGCTTTACAAGCATATGTATAGAAAAAAGAAGTTCATTCAAAATATTAATGAAACAACCGAGTAAAAATAATGTTGATAATTTAATTAAAAATTAGTAAACAATGCTTTTAAATTTTTTTTAATATAAATTAATGCTTTTAAAGTCTTAAACTATATCATGAAAATAAGTAAAAACACAATTCACCAACAATTATGTAAAAATGTTAGAAAATATGAATTATAATAAAGTAAAAAATAAATAAAATTTTATAAAAAAAAAGCAAACAAAAAAAACATTTTTTGTTTCGATCAACCTTTTAGGTGTTGCCTATGCTGTCTAGATGATGTCCAAGCGGTCTATGCATCGTTCAGGTAGCAAAAAAAAACACCTAAAGAATCTAATCACGAAAAATCAAAACGAATTCTCCATTTTAAACATTTAAAGGGTCAAGGCAGTCTTTTTTTTCTTTCTTAAACGGTGTTAGTGATAGAGGAATTAGTCTCTTATTTTTAAATAAAAAGAAAAATGGAAATTGAAAAGAAAGAAAAGAGGTTGTTGGACTTACTTCCCAAATGTGAGTCAAGCGTCTTGTTGCTTCTTGAGCACGGGTTAGTTGAAGTTCAAGTTTGTGTGTAACCTCACTTTTCTTTCTTTGAATCTCTTCTTCTCTAGCTTCATATCTCGATATCTCTTCTTCTTCTTCTTCTTTTTCTTCCTTTTCTTCCATTGACAATTTACCAATATTTCTCATTTTCTTTTCTTGGGTTTGTACAAGTTCTACTCCTATTATATGTGTATGTCTGGTTTTTGCTTTTGCTTCAAAATTGGCTCTCAATACAACTATTGCTTTCTTTGGAATTCATTCTATAGGAAGCAAGGCAAGGGAAGGGAAGATATATTATTTCCTACTCAAAATCCTCAATAAACATGCCTCTGTTTCAATGGACAGTCATGGATCTATTTCAAAAGTAAAATAATGGTTAGACGAGGCAATAGGAAGGAAATATAGTATTTAAACAACCATTGAAAGATGTTACTCTCTCCTTAGGAATAATGATGCTACCTAATGAATACAAATAAAGACCTAGCATGTATATTAAGGACATAAATGCACAAATTAAATTGATTTCTATATATAGCTTAAGTGTATATCAAAAAGTAAATTTATGGTATTTACTTCATACAAAGTGATATCATCATAAAAAATATATATATATATCAAAACCTACGTCCTCATTCTAGATTTATAGAGACGTCCAGAGTAAAAGAGACTATCAAATCAAGTTAAACAAGAATAACCATCTCTCGGGATACATGGATGAAGGAGTTACTCTCTGAATCCTTTTTGGATTAGGGCCCTTTAATCACGCATAGGATTAATAAATCCCGATTCAGGTATATTATTAACTACTTGAAATATTTTTCACCAGTTAGAAGCTAACACCTGTCCACCGAGGAATCTAAGATAAATTGCAAGCACCAACTGTCAGTTTTACTCTTGGGCTCTCTATAAATAGATTGTCACTTCAAAATCAAGGTATATACATATAAAAAGAATTTCAATCATGGGGAATCTCAATGCTGAGTTCCACAATTAAATATTTTGCCAACATCAAAATGGGGGAGTTTGTTGAAACACCTTTCCACATGATTTTGATTTGACAAAATTATTTAAATTAATCCATGATTAAGAGGCAATTAAATTTAAGTGCTTTGATTTAATTGTACTAATATGTTTGTTCAATGTTGAGTATAAGTATAAATGAAAACAGAAATAAAAAGTAAGACAAGACGAAGTCAGCATGAGAACACAGCACAAGCTGAGTGGAGTGTAACTCAGCATGATAGAAGAAATGTCATCCTCGGAACAAACGCTTGAAGATAAAGCTGACCAAAGAAGCTGAGTGGAACGCAACTCAGTATCAAAGAAGAGAATTCTTCCTCTAAACTAAAGCTTGCAGACGAAGCTGATCACGGAAGCTGAGTAAGAATATGACTCAGAAACAAAGAACAAAGGCAACGTCAATAAAGTCAAGCTGAGTGCTCGTCAGGACAGCGCGAATGATCCGTTTGCTAAAAGACAATATCCGACAACTGTCTGCACCAATAACAGAAGCTTTGGAATTACGCATAGAGTCAATTTTGAGACGCATGGGTCAACTGTCCTCTAGCTAAAAGACGAAACTGGTGCTAGAAGATGAACCTACCGGAAGAAGACAAGCCTGACGCCTGCTTAATTCAGACGACAGGATTGGCCTGCAATTCTGAATGCTGACCAATGGAATGACGCAATAGATCCGTTTGAATCCAACGGATACTTCCAGATTCAAATCATTAGAGCTTCAGAATCAACTATAAAAAGACAAGTCCATCACTTGGACTAATTGCCGAAAAATACAAGAGAAAAAGAGCATACATACAAAGCACATTCAAACAAGAAAAAGATCTTACACCAAATTTCCATTTATGTGTAAAAGCTAGATTGAATTTGTTTTCATCTAAAGTGTTCTTCATCTAGAAAGAACAGATTTGTATCAATTGTAAAAGATTGAGAGAGTGGTACTGAGTACTCGGTTTTAGTACTTAGCAGTAAAGAAATCTGAGTGTTTGGTTATAGCGCTCAGTAGGAGTTGAGCAGACGAATAGAGGAAGGTACTCTTGCATATTCAACTGCCTTGTAAATGGTTTGTGCTCTACCTTTAAAGAGCTTAGTATTGGATTGAAAAAGCCCGGAGGGATTCTGGGGACTGGACGTAGGCGGAGAGGCCGAACCAGGATAAGTCTGCTGAGTAATTTCTAACTCTCTCTCAATATATATTTGCATGTGTTGCTTGATTAAATTACTCAGGATATAAATTGTAAAAGCTGACACTGAGTAATCTTGGTGCTGAGTTGGAAGCTGACCTCAAGTGTTAATTCCCAACTCACAAGTAAAACAGTTCTAGTCAGCATCTAACTAAAGCTGTCTTACATCTCTCAGCCGTGCTGACCTAAACTAAGTTAAGTAACTTAAAGAATTGATTAAGTCAGCATAAATAAACGAAAAAGTTACATTAGTTCCTAACCCCCCCCCCTTTGGAACTAATCACACGGGACCAACAAGTGGTATTAGAGCTAGTAGCTCACTACTCAAAGATATAACTATCTTGAGCTGATCCCGATAAATGGCTGAGAACAGCACTCGTTTCCTTCCAGGAAATCAAACAACACAGATACTCCCTAAGGGATTATCAAATAGTCGGCCACCCTTGTTTTTCGGATCAAATTATACATTTTGGAAAAACATGATGAAAAACTTTATTCAAGCTACAAACATGAGTGTGTGGCTTGCAATAGTTCAAGGCCTATATGTGCCTTACAAGACAGTAGACAACGAAAAAGTTGTCAAGAGTGAAACTAAGTGGTCAGAAGATGACCTTAGAAAATTACAAAATAATGCTTCGGCTATCAATATGCTTCACTGTGCGCTAGATGCTGCAAAGTACAACAAAATTTCAGGTTACGAATCAGCACATGAAATATGGAAGAAGCTGGAAGTGACCTATGAAGGTACCAGCAAGGTCAATGAGTCAAAGGTGAACCAACATATGCGATTATACGAGCTGTTCGAGATGAATGAGAATGAAAACATCTCGGAGATGAACTCAAGGTTCACAAATATCATAAATGAGCTTAAACGACTCAGCAAGATCTTCACAAAAGAAGAGCAAGTGAAGAAGATCCTAGGAAGTCTGCCAAAGAGTTGGCAAGCTAAGAAAACAGCTGTGGAGGAAGCTCAGGACCTGACCACGTATAAATACGATGAGCTGATCGGATCTCTGCTGACTCACGAGATCTCTATGAAAAATTTTGAAGCAAAAGAAGTCAGAAGACAAGAAGCAAAAATCACTTGTCATGAAAGCTGACTCAACCGAAGCTGACTCATCAGATGATGAGGAAATGGCCATCTTTACAAGAAAAATGAAGAAGCTGTTCAGAAAGAATGATAAGAACAGTAAAAGGCCATTCAGAAGAAGCGATAAGTACAAAGCTGAGTCCAGCGACAAATACAAAAAGGAAAGCTCCAAGCCTATCACGTGCTTTGAATGCCACCAAACTGGGCACATTAAATCAGGCTGTCCAAATCTAAAGAAAGAAAAGAAAGGTAGTAGAAAAGCTATGGTGGCCACATGGAGTGACAGTGATGAGTCAACCTCATCAGAAGCTGATGCAAATGAGACAGCAAATATATGCTTCATAGCCGACGACGCTGCTGACCACTGCCGATCTGAGCAAGCTGACCTCTCAGATGACACTGACCAAGAGGATCACTCCAATGAGGTGAGCCTGAGGTGCGTGGAGAAGTCAAAGCTTTGGTATATTGACAGCGCATGCTCGAGGCACATGACTGGTGATGAAACGTAATTCATCACACTTGAGCGTAAACGAGGTGGAAGTGTAAGCTTCAGAGACAATAAAAAGGGTAAGATAGTCGGTTCAGGTACTATCGGAGGTAACCCTACTATTGAGTCAGTCTCCTTAGTTAGGGTCTCAAATATAACCTATTGAGCGTAGCTCAGCTGTGTGACATCGGTAGAAAGGTTGTATTTGATGCCACTGAGTGTCGGATACTCGAGGAAAAAACAAACGATTTGATTTTAACTGCCCCTCGTGTTGACAATGTGTACATGTTGAGTTTAGAAAAGAATTTTTCAAAAAACATATGCTTAGTATCAAAGGAGGATAACTCATGGCTATGGCATAGGAGACTTGGTCATGTAAGCATGGACCTCCTTGCCAAATTAGCAAGAAAGCAACTAGTTGAGGGATTGCCCAAACTTAGATTTGAGAAAGATCAATTATGTAATGCTTGTCAGCAAGGTAAACAAACTAAAAAGTCTTTTCAAAATAAAAATATTGTGTCAACCAAGCGTCCATTGGAATTACTACATTTGGACCTTTTCGGACCTGTCCAGCCACTCAGTTTGGGCGGTAAGAAATTTTCCTTAGTCATTATAGACGATTTCTCTCGGTATACTTGGATCATCTTGCTGAGTAGCAAGGATGAAACATTTGAGATGTTCTCCACATTAGTCAAAAGGCTTGAAACTGACAAAGACCTAAAAGTAGCTCATATTAGAAGTGATAATGGCGGAGAATTCAAAAACCAACAGTTTGACGAATTCTGTGAAGTCAGTGACATTGACCATAATTTTTCTGCTCCTAGGACTTCTCAACAAAATGGGGTTGTTGAAAGGAAGAACAGAATAATAGTTGAAATTGCTAGGACAATGCGAAAATAGGCTTCCAAAGTATTTTTGGGGTGAAGCTGTCCACACAGCATACTATATACTCAATAGGGCTTTAGTTAGACCTATACTCAAGAAAACCCCTTATGAACTTTGGAAAGGACGAAAGCCCAACATTGGCTACTTTCGTGCCTTTGGGTGTAAATGTTTTATACTCAACACAAAAGAAAACCTTGCTAAATTTGATGTTAAAGCGGACGAAGCGATCTTTCTAGGGTACTCAACTAACAGTAAAGCATATAGGGTGTATAATAAACGAACTCAGGTTGTAGAAGAGTCTGTACATGTTGAGTTCGACGAAACAGACCCTACAGGAAAGACAACTCAGTCCACTGAAGATGACCCAGGCTCAGCCTCCGCTTACCAAAATGGAGCTGCTGAGTCGTCACCACAAGGGATGACCAAAGGTAAACACGAACCCGAAATTACCTTTGCTGACCAATCTACTCCTGCAGATATTGTAGAAACACCTTCTCCTGATAACTCAACATTACCCAAAGAAATCAAAATTCCAAGAGGACATTCAGAGAAGTCCATTCTTGATGCTGCTGAGAACAAGCTGATGATAAGAGATCAGCTCAGAAGGTACCTCAGCAACGTTGCATTCATCTCAGTTCATGAACCAAAGAACTTCACTGAAGCTGAGCACGACGAACACTGGATCAATGCTATGCAAGAGGAGCTTGATCAATTCGAAAGAGATGAGGTATGTGATTTAGTACCAAAACCTAGGAATCAAAAGACCATAGGAACTAAGTGGGTCTTTAGAAACAAACTAGATGAGCAAGGCAATGTAGTCAGGAACAAAGCCCGACTTGTAGCCCAAGGCTATAGTCAGCAAGAGGGCATTGACTATGGTGAGAACTTTGCTCCCGTTGCTAGGTTAGAGGCTATAAGAATTCTATGTGCATATGCTAGTTTCATGAACTTCAAACTATATCAAATGGATGTCAAAAGTGCTTTTCTTAATGGATTTATAAACGAAGAGGTATATGTTAGTCAGCCTCTAGGGTTTGAAGATCCAAAATTTCCAAGCCACGTTTATAAACTCAAGAAGGCCATGTACGGCCTGAAACAAGCACCACGTGCTTGGTACAAGAGGTTGACCAGTTTCCTGCTGACCAGGAACTATGTCAGACGCAAAGCTGACACAACCTTGTTCATTAAGAAAAAGGGTAAAAATACCCTACTGGCACAAATTTACGTAGATGACATAATCTTTGGTTCTACTGACGAATCTATGTGCAAAGAATTTAGTAAACAGATGCAAACTGAGTTCGAGATGTCAATGATGGGGGAACTCAACTTCTTCCTTGGACTACAAATAAAGCAAGGGAAGAACGACATCTTCATAAGTCAGTCTAAGTATGCCAAGGAAATGTTAAAGAAATTCGATATGGAAGAATGTAAACCCATATCTACCCCAATGGGTACTGACACTGTCCTTTGTGCTGACGAGAAAGGTAAGTTAGTAGACAGTAAGTTATATCGAGGTATGATTGGCTCTCTACTTTATCTTACCGCTAGTAGGCTTGACATTCAGTACTCAGTATGTCATTGCGCAAGATACCAAGCTGACCCTAGGGAATCTCACCTTATAACTGTAAAAAGAATTTTCAGATATTTGCAGAGCTCAGTTAATGCAGGTTTATGATATCCAAATACAAATGACTTCACACTCATTGGATACACTGATGCTGACTATGGACGAGATAAGCTAGAGCGTAAGAGTACTTCAGGAGGGTGTCACTTCCTTGGAAGCTATCTAGTATCTTGGTTCGGTAAGAAGCAATCGTCAGTGGCCCTGTCAACAACTGAAGCTGAGTACATTGCTGCTGGAAGCTGTGTGGCCCAGGTCCTATAGGTTAAGGAACATCTGAAGGATTATGGAGTACAAACTGACACAATTGAAGTCAAATGCGACAATAAGAGTGCTATTGACTTGTCCAAAAATCCAATCCAACATAGCAGGATGAAGCATGTCAGCATTCGACATCACTTCATTAGAGATCATGTACTCAAAGGGGAGATAAAGCTGACCTATGTACCAACAGATGAACAGCTTGTGGATATCTTTACGAAGCCTTTGGCTTGTGAGCAATTTAACATACTAAGGGAAGCTATCGGTATGTCTAATCCTCTTCAATAAAATTCTATGCTTAAATTGAATGTTGAGTGATTACCATGCTGAGTGATTTGTGCTAAATTGGTAACTATTGCATGCTAAGCTAAAAATAAATTACATCACCCTATGCTGAGTAGACATACATGCTGAGTGATTATCCTAAGCTGAGTTACTAAGCACACAAATATTCCTTCTACGTAAAACTGACTTCCTAGAATCTCAAAACGATTAGTATTCTCGAAACTGAGTAAAACTCTCATGCACAATAAATGCTAGCACGCGCATTAATAGCCACCTAGGATGACGTAGGCGCAATAATTAGAAAACACATGCACCGAATGTGTCATAAATGCCAGTATAATTGTCAATTGATCATCTCGAGGTCAAACCACCACTCCAACATATCAGATCAACTCGGCATTTCTATAAATAGTGGACGAATTCCCACCTGTCTCTCTTTACATCTGAAATTTCTGGCATTCAATCTCTCTCTTTCTTAAATCCCAAAACCTCTCAACATTTCTCAAGGAATCATGTTTGACGATTCACAAAATATCTCCGGTGCCGGTTACGACGACAATCGCTCCGATGAAAATCCTCCTTCCCCTACTCAGGAGGACTACGAAGAGACTTCTACTGAGTCTCAAGGACATGGTCAGCATGACCAATCTAAAGCTACCACTCCGAGCAAAAATCCCCAAGCTGACCAGGCCACTCCGTCGAAGAAGAAGAAGAAGAAACAACCTAAGGAAAAGGTATTTCTTCAGGTTTACAATAGTGTACAGAATTGTGAGGTACTTCGTTGCCGATGGTCCTCCCCAAGTTTTGTAATTGCTGAGCAACCGTTCTATGAGTGGATCTCCAAAAATGGCTGGTCTGAATTCTTCTCTCTCCCCGAAAATACCTTCCCACAGTTAGTAAGGGAATTTTACACAAACCTTAGGGTTAACAAGGACAATGTTGACCATCTGGTAACCAGTGTCAAAGGCAAGAACATAACGATTACTCCTTCCTATCTAGCAACTTTGCTAAAGCTGCTGGCCAAAGGCAAAGAATTCAGGACCACAAACGCCAAACTTGACTACCCTGTTGAGTTCTGTAAACCGAAGGACCACAAAGGAGAAATAGCCAGCACGTGTATGGGTCAGAATCAAAAGATGGCTCATTACATCCTGACCAACTTCATCTTCCCTAAGGTCAACTCCACCTTATCTGCCTCAAACTTCGAGCAGTGCTTCATTTGGCACATGCTGACCTATCAACCACTCAATATGCCCGTGTTTCTTATTGGTGCCTTCCAACGGAGTACTGGCAAACTCAGGATGGGCTCCCTCATCACGAAAATTCTCCAGGATCACCAGGTGAGCACTGTCAGGGAAATAGAAATTTGGGGTACAGAAATAACAGCGGCTCTGCTGTTCGGGTTAGCATACAACCAACCCCTCAAGTCTAAGAAAGGAAAGGGGGTTATTGAAGAAAATGAGGAAGAAGTTAATGCTGTGGAAGGAGCACAAGCTATGCCGACCAAGAAAGGCAAGAAAGTGGTGGTGAACAAGGAACCTGCTGATCGCACTAGACAGGATAAAAAGAGGAAAGCTGCCCAAACCTCTCCCAAAGATATTAACTCAACTCCGAAGAAGATTCGGTTTGTATCAAGTGCAAAGAAAGCTGATGTTGAGAAAGGTCAGGAGGAACCTAAGTCAGCAGAAAAACAAAAAAGGCAAGTTGAGCCTGAGGAAGAAAGTGAGGAAACCCCTGAGCAACCTTTGCAAAAGAAGAAGAAAGCTTCTGGGTTAAAGCCGATTGATGCACCTCCTCTTGACTTTTTGGTCTCTAAAGACTCACACTTCATGAGAAGTCAAGAAATTGATCTCGAGAAACCTCCCACTGATCAAGAAGAAGAACTGGGTAATATTGGAGGTCAGTTTCATGCTGAGCCAAGTGAGGAAGTTGCTGCTAAGCAAAATCAAACAGTTGATGCTGAGCAGACTGAGAATCCAACTGAGCAAAGTAAGACAGTTGATGCTGAGTCCACAGCAAAACACAAAGCTGTGAGTGATCTCAATGCTGGCCTTGGGCTGAACTCCTCTTCTGAGTCCCTTGACTCCATTGCTACTGATCCCTCTCCTCCAACAAATAAACTCAGCACAGGCAAACGACTCAAACGAAAGGCTCAAAAATCTCCAGTCATTGACCTTCTGGACGATTCTCCCTTATGGGAACCAATCTCTGACCTCACCACACTCCAGTTCCAATTCTTCTCAACGGTCACTGAGCCAACTCCAGACCAACTTAAGCAAAATCAAGCCTCTGTTTCTCAAGCTAAGGAACAAGCCGGCCCTAAAGCCCCTGAAGGTCTTGTTTCTGCCGAGCAAGTGCTCGAAGTTCCTGCTACTCAAGACAAAGAGTTAGCAAAGGAAAATCCTGCTCAGGTCAGCACTGAACTACCTCAACCTTCTGAAACTAATCAGCTTCGGACTGACTCCGAGCAGGTCAATATCTCTGCCGATCCACCTCTTCCTACTCCTTTATTGCAGAATGCTAACCAGTCAGTTCCTGCTGGTGATCTGAATAAAATCCCAGCTGCTGACCAAGCTGGCACATCTAAGTCTGGACAGCACCAAACACCTCCTCCATCTGGTGCTATTCCAATTCCGGCCTCTGAACCACAATCTGATGAATCCTATGCTTTCTCTTACATGCCACTGAGTCTAGATGAAGAATCATCGACTCAGCTCAAGCCCTACTTTAGGATCTTCATCAGCCTCATGCCGATGCTGCTGGGTCTGCTAATGTTGAGCCAACACAACTTTCCTCTGTCACTCAACTTCTAACTGAAATCAAGGGCCTTAAGGACTTGATGAGTGTCATGACATCCTTCGCATCTCAACAACCCAAGCAAGAATCAATAGTGAAGCTGGCTGAACTCCAGCTGACAATGGTCAATCATATGAACTCTATCCAGGGCCAACTTAATACTTTGTCAGCTACGAACTCAATCTATGCAACCTCTACTGAGGTTAATCAACTTTTTACCCAGCTAACTTCTGAGCTGACCGGAACTCGAGAATTAATCTCCTCCTCCTCCTAGTGTTCCATTGAGCAAATTAGTGAAGCCGTTCGCCTACTCAACTTGAGTAAAGAAGAAATGGATACTGACCAAGTAAAGACAAATGAGATTCTGCAGTACTCTCAAGCCACACTTAAACATGTCCGGCATACCAATGCTCAACGTCAGTTCTATGATGCGGCATTGCTCAAAATGTACCATCAATCATATGCCAAGCTGACAGAATCCATTACTTGGATCGGAAAATCACAGGAGTATCTCTTAAGAATGCTAAGTGCCACCATTAGGATACCCACTTCCACTCTAGACGATGGCATGGCAGTCTTCGATGGTCTTCGGGAGAGTACGAGTCAACTCCAAGCATACTCATCAAAACTGGCTCGTGCTATTCTTCGCGAGACATTTATCCCTCCTTCATCTGATGATGGCAAAACGGGGGAGAAAGAAAAGCAAGCTGCTGGAACTCAACAGAAAACGGGGGAGGCATCTAGTTCCGCAACTCAGAGTCAGCAACAATGAACCGCCAAAGGCAAAGGATTAGCTAACCAAGCTCAAGTCAACAGAAAGAAATGGATTGGCGGGTCAATTTAGCCCTTGGACTAATGTTGTTTGGAGTTTATGTGCGTGTGCAGGTTAAAACATGATCAATTTCAGGCAAAAATCGTGTCTCGGGGACCCCCGGCAGTCGCTCGGCGAATTGAGCATCGGCGCGCAGCCCGGGCGCTGCTCGCCGAGCAGCCCAGGCACTGTGCCTGCTCGGCGAATTGAGCATCGGCGCGCAGCCCGGGCGCTGCTCGGCGAGCAGCCCAGGCACCGCCCAGGCACTGTGCCTGCTCGCCGAGCAGGCCACCAGAGGCCTGCTCGGTGAGCAGGGGGCTGCTCGTCGCGAGTAGCCCTGCTCGACGAGCAGACCTGCGGGAATTAGTCAAAAAGACCAATTTCGCCCCCACGATGCCACGATGGACCCCACGACTTCCTACATCAATAAGGACACGAATTAGGTCAAGAAAAGGGCCCGAGCCGCGTCTATAAAAAGAGTTTTTCCAATGTAAATTAGATATCTTTTTCCTTTGTAATTTTCTTAGCTTTTCACCTTGAGAAATCCTCTCCACCTCCTCCATATCCTTCAAACCTCCATTGAAGACACCTCCGAAGCTCCATTCACCGAGGATTGCTCAAGCTTCATCCTTAAATCCTAGAAAGACGCCTGCATTGGTAGACAGGTTCCCTGAAAGGGATTTTTCTTCTTTTACATTCTGTCTAGCCTCTGATATATGCTATGAATTCTAGGTTTATTGTAACTTCGTGACAATGTTTCCATCTTTGATATATATTATAGTTCTTGTTTATTCAATTGTTTTGATGTTTTAATCTTTGTCTTACGCTTTGTCTGATTGGTTTAACTCATTCGATAATCCCAAAATTAGGTTGGCACATATTGCGAGCTGAATCTGACCTAGTCAGTGCCTATAGGATTGACGACCCTATAGAAGATTAAGCCTAAATTACTGAGCCTTAGAGCTAGTTTCGGCCTTACAAGGGAATCACGAACTAGGGACTTTAGGAGGATAGGTCGGGTTAGTCGCCTTGGACACAAGTGACTTAGGTTTCAATTCAATTGTTTAAACATTCTATTTTCATTATCATCGTATCCCTTCATGTTCCTTCGGTTAATTGCATTGGTAAAAGATCACTTAGGAGTAGTTTAACTTAATTAGGGGTAGAGTAACTTAATTAGGCGTAGAATAACTTAGTTAGAATCAGATAACTTAGCTAGGAATAGCGTAATTCAACCTAGGAGTAGATTAATTTAATCAAACAAACTCAAAACCCCCTAAGCCTAGATAACATCCGAGATCGAGTAGCTCGGTACTTACAGAAATAAATCCTGTGGACGATAACCTGGACTTAAACCAGAAATTTATTACTTTATAACGACGGGGTACACTTATCCCTCAGATCGGGTTCTTCGCGGAATCCGCATCAAGTTTTTGGCGCCGTTGCCGGGGATTTATTTCTTCTGCAATATCGAACCAAAGGTCGATTTGTTAGTTTAGGCATTCCTTGTTATTATCCTTTGTTTATAATCGTTTATACTTGTTTATATATAATCCTTTATACTTTTCTTTTTGTGAATATTTTTTTTTAATTTTTATTGTTATTTCTAATGATTCTTCTTTTTTTGAGAAAATGGCTAGAAACAATGGAAATAAGGAGTCTATTACGCATTTGCTTAACTTTCTATCTACTCACGAAGATCAAACTGACGATTTGTATGCCTCAATTAAAAATTTATGCATACAAAAAGGGATCCTAGTTGATTCAACCGCGGACGAATCAATTAAAGAACCCAATTTGGTAGGTCAGGTTGATAAGGTAATATCTTTTTCCATTAACAATGAAGAACTGATCCATAATTATGAGAAACCAAAAGTTTCAATATTAATTGAGGAATCAGTTGAAATTGAGCCTCTAGAGAAGAATCCAAAAATAGAAGAGTTCGGTTTTGCTCCAAGTCTAGAAATTTCCATTCTCTTTGATTTACCAAGAGAATCAAAAAGGAAGCAAACTAAATTTTTTCATAACTTATTTAAATTTTATCCGTTGTTTTTATTAAAATTCTTTGAAACTGATAATCCGTTTTGCAGGTACGGATTATTTATTCAGGAATTTGAATTCCTAACACGAGTAGAAGCATACACCTAGGCGGGAATTCTATGTCGAGCTCACCGACTATAACGTAGCGCTTCTTGGGAGGCAACCCAAGTTTTAATAAAACTTTTCAGGTTTGTTTTATTTAGATTATACATTGATCTTTTAGTTTAGTCTTTTTAGTTTTCTTTTACGTTTTTTTTTAAAAGTGTTCGTTTAAAAAAAATAATAAAAAAATAAAAAAATAAATAAAAAAATAAATATTTTTTTTTATTTGTTTAGTTTTCTTTTATTTTATTTTTATTTTTTATTTTAAAGTTTTCAGGTTTAAAAAAAATTAAAAAAAAAAAAAAAATTTGGCCCCAGGAGGCCCTGCTCGCCGCGAGCTGGGCACTGGCGCCCAGCCCGCTGCTCGGCCGAGATAAGCAGCGGTTCGGGATTTTTTCCCGAACGAAGCTGAAATAAATAAATAAATAATAATAAAAAAAAAATTTGCCACCGCAAATCGTCAAGCTTTTGGCGATTGCGCTAAAATCAGTAATTTGTCTTCTCCACCCTAACTTTTTGCACTTGTACTCTATGGTTTGTGATGCAATGTTGGAACTTATTGCATATTTTTAGTGTGACGAGGAGGGGTTGACAAACTTACAAAAATTGTATAATTTTTAAATTTTTGTTGCGTCGTGTCTAGTTTAGTTTTGCGTTTTCCGGGTTTTATTTAGGTTTTGCATGTTTAGGACCTAAAACCGTGAACCTCCTTCGAATCTAAACTTCGTTATTTGTCTTTGAGGGCTGAGAACCGAATCTAAAATTGCATGACAACTAGTTTAGGTGTGGGACACAACTCTTGTATCTGTAAAAGCATGAGCTAAGGTTTGCATTTAGACCCTACTTTTGAAGAAATGCTAAAATCATTACTTAGGTAGATAACTTAAGAATCGAAAGGCATGTGACATTAAACTTGAGTTTGGGGAAAACTAGTAAACACAAAATTGAAACCCAAAGAATTGTGAGTTGAATTTGAGCCTAAGAGCGAACATCAAAAAGCTCTTTTTCTTAACATTTTTGTGTGAAAGCTTTGACTTGTGGAAGATTACAGATTTTGCACCTAATACTGTGTTGAACCTACATGCGATGGTTTGAGATGATAAACGATGAATCAGCCTCATTAGAATTAACCATTTTCTTTACCTTATTTTTTCTTTTTCATCCACTATAGGAAGCCCCTTTGAGCCTATATTTTTGTAGTTTATAGATTTTTCTTTCGTTCTAACCTGTTTTTGCAAACCACAACTTGGTTTGCTACTTAACCCAATTTCTTGTGCAAAGCTCAAATAGAGCCTTTGTTTTCTTCTAGCGCTTTATCTTTGTTTATGGCATTACAGTAGCAAGCCAAAAGGCTAAGAAGTGAATGAGCATCACTATCCTAAAAAGAAAAAAAAAAAAGAAAAACAGAAAAAAAGAAAGAAAAAGAAAAGAAAAGAGACGAACAAAAGGGAAGAACTTCATTCCCCAGTTCTTAAAAATAAAAAACGTCTCAAGAAAACATCCCAAAAAGAAAATAATAAGGGATGAATAAAAAGCTCAGTCACTTCATATTTGCTAAAGCCATTTAAACTTAGTTTTTGTAGCACTAGAACTATTAACCCTTGTTGTACCTTTAACCCTCTAACCACATTACAACCCTGATTAGAGGCTATTTTTGATATCATCGGAATCATATAGCATAGTAGAGGAACGCGGATGAACGTGCAAAATCAACGTAATCCTAAGCAAGAACATAAGCCGAGAGTAAACACTTTAGCCACCAAAATTGTGTGAAATGAGTGAACTACCTATGGTGAGGTGTTTTACTTAGCGATCCCCTCAAGCTCGTTTAATTGAACATGTGTCTTTTTGCTTAAAACTATGACCTATGATAATTGAAATGCGGCTTTTTGATATCGTGTCTCTACTTTGTATTTCCGAATGCATGTAATTACAGATGCTCGAAATTGTGTCAAGCACCTAGTCAAACCGGGAGGTTTTCTAGCTTGCTTGTGATTGCGGGTTTAGTTTTTTTAGTTTACTTGGGAACAAGTAAAGTTTTAAGTGCGAGGAGGTTTGATAGGGGTCAAAAACCCCTATCTTTGGGTACGGTTTTAGGACGGGTTTTAGCGTTATTTTGTTAATAAGCGAGCAATTCTCGCATTTAAATGCTTTTGTGTGAGTTAGTTAGAAATTGGAAACGTTTTATTTACTTTTCGTTGTTTAGGCTCGTTTTATGATCAATTTAGGCAAATACGGCCAAAATGGCATGCATATTATAATTCTGTTATCTTTTGAAGCTAATTGATCCGTCAAAAGTCGCACCAAACGAAGCGTTTGCTCAAATAAGCGATTGGCGGGTCAATTTAGCCCTTGGACTAATGTTGTTTGGAGTTTATGTGCGTGTGCAGGTTAAAACATGATCAATTTCAGGCAAAAATCGTGTCTCGGGGACCCCCGGCAGTCGCTCGGCGAATTGAGCATCGGCACGCAGCCCGGGCGCTGCTCGGCGAGCAGCCCAGGCACTGCCCAGGCACCGCCCAGGCACTGGCCAGGCACTGGCCAGGCACTGTGCCTGCTCGCCGAGCAGGCCGCCAGGCGCCTGCTCGGCGAGCAGGGGGCTGCTCGTCGCGAGTAGCTCGCCCTGCTCGACGAGCAGACCTGCGGGAATTGGTCAAAAAGACCAATTTCGCCCCCACGATACCACGATGGACCCCACGACTTCCTACATCAATAAGGACACGAATTAGGTCAAGAAAAGGGCCCGAGCCGCTTCTATAAAAAGAGTTTTTCCAATGTAAATTAGATATCTTTTTCCTTTGTAATTTTCTTAGCTTTTCACCTTGAGAAATCCTCTCCACCTCCTCCATATCCTTCAAACCTCCATTGAAGACACCTCCGAAGCTCCATTCACCGAGGATTGCTCAAGCTTCATCCTTAAATCCTAGAAAGACGCCTGCATTGGTAGACAGGTTCCCTGAAAGGGATTTTTCTTCTTTTACATTCTGTCTAGCCTCTGATACATGCTATGAATTCTAGGTTTATTGTAACTTCGTGACAATGTTTCCATCTTTGATATATATTATAGTTCTTGTTTATTCAATTGTTTTGATGTTTTAATCTTTGTCTTATGCTTTGTCTGATTGGTTTAACTCATTCGATAATCCCAAAATTAGGTTGGCACATATTGCGAGCTGAATCTGACCTAGTCAGTGCCTATAGGATTGATGACCCTATAGAAGATTAAGCCCAAATTACTGAGCCTTAGAGCTAGTTTCGGCCTTACAAGGGAATCACGAACTAGGGACTTTAGGAGGATAGATCGGGTTAATCGCCTTGGACACAAGTGACTTAGGTTTCAATTCAATTGTTTAAACATTCTATTTTCATTATCATCATATCCCTTCATGTTCCTTCGGTTAATTGCATTGGTAAAAGATCACTTAGGAGTAGTTTAACTTAATTAGGGGTAGAGTAACTTAATTAGGCGTAGAATAACTTAGTTAGAATCAGATAACTTAGCTAGGAATAGCGTAATTCAACCTAGGAGTAGATTAATTTAATCAAACAAACTCAAAACCCCCTAAGCCTAGATAACATCCGAGATCGAGTAGCTCGGTACTTGCAGAAATAAATCCTGTGGACGATAACCTGGACTTAAACCAGAAATTTATTACTTGATAACGACGGGGTACACTTATCCCTCAGATCGGGTTCTTCGCGGAATCCGCATCATTTACTTAGCCCAACATGCTCCTTGTTGAGCGGTTGCGGTCTTTCCGTAAGACTTGTTCGCCGTGCTTCAGCAACACTTGATCACCGTACTTCCTCAACACTTGTTCATCGTACCTCCGCAATACTTGTTCGTGGTGTCATAGAAACATATAATGGCATCACATCGGGTTTATTCCATCGACAAAACTCTACGAATCCAGCAATATCATTTGTTGGTCCCTTGTAAGGTTGCAAATATAGTTCCAAGGGGGGGTTATGAACTATTTGACCTTTTTAAATGATTAGGGCAAATTTCTTTCTCTTAAGAAAAGATTATATGACAGCGACGCTGATCAATCGACAAGACACTGGCTTAGTCAACTAGTGACTAGGTCAGTTTCGTTTCTTAGGTCAGGAAATAGCACTTAGAGTCTATTCCTGAACTAATTCGTTGGCAGCGCACAACTCAGCTTGACCTCTTTTACTTGGTCAGTGTTAGTTTGTTTTAAGCAAGCAATATAAATAAGGAGTTAAGGTTTAGAAATACTTCACTCAGCAGATTTATCCAGGTTCGGCTTCTTCTAAGCCTACGTCCTGTCCCCGGAACACTTCCGAGATTTCAAATCCTCTACTGAGCTCTTTAAAGGTAGAGCCTCAAACCTTTTACAATATCAGCAATTGAGTATGACAAGAGTACCTTCCTCTATACTTCTACTCAATCCTAATCTCTCCGCTGAGTACTTAAAACCGAGTACTCAGCCTCTCCTTTCTATTCCTAGAAATGATTAAGATTTGTCCTAAACAACAATTGCTAGAACACCTTAGATGATTGAGGATCAATCACTCTAGACTTTTACACAAATGAATAAGCTTGTGGTGTAAGAATTTTCTTTGCTTTTGATGGATAACTTTTTGTACACGTTTGGTCAGCGTAACGGCTTTTGCTCAAAAATTCTCTCATGAATGTGGATTCTGAATGCTCTATTTATAGAGAGCTGTGAGAGCTTCTGGTTATTTCGAATTTCGAAATAACCGTTGGAGGGAAACGGCTACAGGTCGTTTTCACTCAGTCTGTCAGCAGTTCTCTTGGCCAATCAGATTCCAGCATCTTCTGTTCTTCGGTCAGTGTGACAGTATGTTCCTCCATTTTAGGTAACGTCAACCAGACAGCTTGCTGCGTCTTCTGATTTGTACTAAAAGAGGAAATACTTTGTTTGGAAGCTGCTTTGTAGTCAGCGGCTGTCTTGTACGTTTTGTCGAGACAGCTCAGCAGCTTCATACCGAAGTTGTCTACGTGGATCTTCTCGATCCTTCATTGGTGAGCTCCGTTTCAATACTCAACGGCAGCGTTTTGAAATACGCGGGCTGAGTGATCTTGGGCTTGTTTGACTTGGGCTTTGACTTCCATATAGGGCTTGGGACTTATGATCTTTATGTCTTATAACAATTATAAACTCAACATTGAACAAACACATTAGTAACAATAAATCAAAGCATTTAAACTTAGTGTGTTGTAGAATATTTAATTTCACTTAATTAATTTTGTCAAATCAAAATCCTGTGGAAAGGTGTTTCAACATCATTGTCCTCCACTATGGTTGCTAATCTTCTAAAAAGTTTATTTGGACCGTATGTTGTGTGCATTTCCATATGTATGTCATGTGAGGTTGCATCAACGTTCAATGAAGCGTAAATTCTCTCTCTTAAAGTTTGATAATCAGTTGGTGTTGAAAAATGGAGCACCTTCGATTGACCACCAACGTATATCATTGTGTCCATGGGCCCCTCTCTTTTTTATTCTCCATCCCAAGAAAGCATACACAAACAAGTATTCGGGGTGGACATATTTCTGCATTTTCATAAACAATGAATTAATTATATATTATTTGTAACTTAAAGAAAGCTATCGAAACATATCAATGGATATAACATTTGGAACTATAACTTCGGTCGATAAATGTCGATATTGTATTTGATATCGACAAATTTTGAAACCTCGGTCGATATATGTCGATATCAAATACAATATCGACATATAACTTCGGTCGATATATGCCGATATCATATGCAATATCGACATATATCGACCAATATCGCTACGATGCAATCTCATAATATCTGTCGATATTGATCAAAAATCGACAGATATCGACAGAAGAAGAAGAGATGTTTTTTAAGTGCAGTTATTTAATGATCACTTTGAATAGAAGTTCAATAGTCTTTTTCGAATATCAATCTATCATTAAAGCTGAGTGTTGGCTGTTGAGATTCCCCATGAACATTTCAGTGTTTTTTCCTATAAATATACGATTTGTCTATTCATAATTCTTCATTCTAGTAACTTTCATTTTACCCTCTAGAGTTTAAGATGGAGAGAGGATAATCTTCTGCATCTCAAGCGCCACCTTCTTCACCACCTCCACCACATGTTGATCTTCTTGAGTTTGAAAAACTCATTTATGAATTCCATGGTTCCTTCCGTGATGGTGACACGGAAGAAATCATTAGATTCATGAGAGGCATGGCAAAAACCATGTCTTTTGTCTGTGAATCCATGACCAACTATCTTGAGTCAGTTGAGGATGAAAAGAGAAGATTGAAGAAGGAGGTGAAGGATCTCAAAAGGCAGTTGGAGAAAGCCAAAAAAGACTATGCTGATGTTCTTATGGGTCCTCATTATTTCTAGCTTTTTTTTAGTTTATGTATTTTCGTTTTTTATATTTATGTACTTTTTGTTTTGTTTTGTGTTGTTTTTTTATTAATATAAAAAATACAGTTATCAATTCGAATCTTATGGGAACACCAAATATGGTTTAGAACACAACATATATTATTTGGAACTCCAGTCGATATATGTCGATATTGTAAATGTTATCGACAAATATCGGCATATATCGACATTGAAGACTATAACTTCGATCGATATTGTATTTGATATCGACAAATGTCGACATATATCGACATTGAAGACTATAACCTCGGTCGATATATGTCAATATCAAATACAATATCAACATATAACTTCGGTCGATATATGTCGATATCAAATACAATATCGACATATATCGACCAAAATCGTTACGATGCAATATCATCATATCTGTCGATATTGATCAGAAATCGACAGATATCGATACTATTGGGGATAAATATGAAACTGATGTTCCAACCAAAATGCATTTTCAGACAACAATGCCACTGTTTTAAGGGTTCGCACGACCATGAAAACATGAAAAAGGAAGAGAAACAATATACATTGGGTTGTAGATAAACAAAATGCTAGATCTTAACGATGAATGGAGACTAAGCTTTAAATCTTTTCAATGGAACTAAAAACTAATGAAAAACTTACATAATTGTATAAAATCTTGTTGTATGAACTGTGGGTTGGATTGATTGTTGTAGTATTCGTAGTCGTTCTATAGATTGCTTTGTTCTTTAGAGAGAGAGCACGAGAAAGAGAAAGAGGGGGAAAGACACAAAGTTATGTTTATGAAGAAGACGAGGGCAAATTTGAAAGTTATTTGTTGAAATATGTTAGTTTTGGTCATTTATTTAAAAGGAGTTAGAAATGTAAACTAACCCCTTAAAAGGTGCTAGCTTAGTAATTCTCCCTTTAGATAATAACTCTAATCCAATTAGTTATTAATTTAAGTTAGTGATAATTAATTAGAGTTATAATCATATAGAGATTGATGGAGGTGAGAGAGTTAAAGAAGGTAATGGAAAGGAAATGGAAGTTAAAGTTTAATCTTGTTTGGGAGTTTACAGAATGTAAATGAGGGATAAATGAAAGTTAAATTTACCCTACAAAGATAAATAAAAATTTAAATTTTTTTTTACGTTACTTCCATTAACTTCCAATTTGGATGTTAGAGTTTGGAGGTTATAGAAAGTAAACATTTAACCCTATTATTAACTTTCATTTACTCTAAAAAAACAACTCACAAATAAGATTAATTTAATATTTAACCTTCCATTAACCCGCTTCCAAACAAGGGCTCAACAAAAAAAAAAAAAACTATCAAATAAGGTTAATTTAAAATTTTATATTCAATTACTTTCCATTAACCTCCTCGTTCTTAACCTTTATTGAGATTAATAGGAGTTATGAAAACTTTTTTAATTTAACTCTCATCTAACTATCAAACAGCTTATATTTGTTAAGTACATGGCAGGCAGGCAGGCAGGGGCGTATTATTAGTTTTAAGTTATAAGGCATTTGATATCAAACAAAGAAGCTTCCCAACACATGACTCTTATGCAAAAAGCCCCATTTTCACAGCGACTTTCAATCTTCTCATCTCCACAAACACTAGACCCCTCTACAAATCTTTTTGACAAATCCACTTTCCAATTTCTGATCAGTCCACAAAACCCATAAATCTTTTACTTGAAAGAACACATTCCTCTATGTTTCATCGGTTTACAGCTAAGGTTTGATTTGATCTCCCTCTCTCTTTTATCTCTCGCGGAGTTCTAAATTCTCTCTGCCTTTTTCTTTGATTTGTGTTTCCTGTCGATTTCAAGTGTTAATTCGATCTGATGCTCATATCCTTTCTGTCAATCTTGGTATACTTGACTGGACACTAGCTATTTCTAGGGTTTTCACTTTGGACTTGATCCGAAATCGATTTGCTGCTATATAATCTGTTTTTGGATTAACATCGAGGATTTGTGTATATATATATACACACATGCATATACATGCGTGTAGATAGAGATAACTAGAATTGGCTGTGGTTTTGTTGGTACCTAAGAAAGATGCAATCTAGAAGGCATGAAGATTATGGGTCAATATCTCCATCTTCTAAGCCTCGTAATCAGCATAGACATGATGTTGATTCATTTCATATGTCCCGTCGTGAAACTGTGGATCGGTCTCCAAGTATGCAGCGGAGGAGTTTAAGCCCCAATAAGAAGAACGATGGGTCTAGGAGGATTTTACTAAGGGATGGAAGAAGCGGTTCAACTGAAAGGAGGGACTACAGTTGGCATTTGGGTTCAGGAAGGATAGAAAAGTTCCGCTCTGGTTCACCCCCTTTTGTTCCAGAGCACAGAAAGCCTCACTTTGATGAGGATGTTGTTCATAGGAAATATGAGCATACTGATGAACTAGTTTATGGAGATGGTAAAAGTGGTAGACTAAATCATGTTTATGAATATGATCATCACCCTACATCTTCTAGAATGACTAAAGAGAAGAATTATACTGAAAATAGGATTCTGGGTATTGAAGAGGGTGTGACAATGGGCCAGAAATCGATGCCTAGGGAAGATGGGATTGTTAGGGGGTCACATCGAGTGCCCCTGGATTACATTCCCACATCAAATTATGAGAAAACTGGTAGAAAGCATCAACAGTTGCCATCTCGACATCTTGATATCGGACAGTATGACAATGAGGAACTTAGGTATCCAGATCCTATATCTCCAGATAATTTACCAGTAAATGAATTGTACAAAGAAGGCGAAAAACCCATGTTTCGCTCAAGGATTGATTCTTATGATACGAAGCCAACTTCTCATTTGAAAGGTTATGGGAGAACTCATTTTAAAGATTTTGCTGGCACATCTTCAGGTATTTCAAGGAGCGAGTTTCTGAGTTCTTATAGGGAAGGCATGCCTGTCTGTATTGCTGATGAATATCCTAGGAATGGTATGAAACTCACAGAACCTATGGATTTCAACACATTTGGTCAAAGATCATTTGTAGAAACAAGAAGAAACATTGAAACTGGTAAGAGAGTTCTGACAAGTTATCCTCGTTGTTCTTATAGCCCTAATAGGAGTGACCATGATGATTATGTTTACCCTAAATCTCAGGGTTTAGTGATTGATAATAATGAGTATCCATCTGATGAGTTCAGGATGATGCCACCGCTCTCGCGGCTGGATCATGAGCAAGCTCTAGCAGAGTATGATTATAGAGAATTGTCAAAAATGAGTGCTATGTACCCTACTATGGAGAAGATTGATCCCACTGAGGACTCTTACGGTAACATGAGAAATAGCAGTACGTGGGACCATAATATACACAAGCAAATGGGTATAGAAAACATTGACTCAAGGAGAACATTGTATGCGCCAAAGCACGGTGAGGAATATTTTGGTTCTGAATACACTCGACATGAATTTGGCAGGAGAACCCCTCGAGATAATGGAACATCAAATTTGAATGCAACCAAGGATCAGCAGATCTCACATTTGAAATCAGATTATGGGTTCGGGAGAGATGCAGGTCCACAGTTTCAAAAAGAAAGGTTACAAGACCCAGGCATGTCTGTGTATGACTTGGAGATGCCGAAAATATCTTCCAAAAGGCATAGGATGGAAGGTGATCTTGCCATGTATGAGCCGTCAGATAAATTGCTCAAAAGAATGTACAGGATGGAGGACAACATGAATAGGCGTGATCCTAGAACTGTTATTGTTTCAAACAAGAATTATGCACAACAAGAATATGAAGATGGACGTGAAAGTGGTGAGAAATGGATTGATGAAGATCTAAATGATTTACGTCCATCAATGAATCAGAGATTTGACCATACTGTGTACAGAAAGGCCAAGAGAACATATGACGGTCAAGGCTACCATGGGGATTTTACATCTGAAGACTGGTCTTCTCAAGAATCTTTGGGACATTCTCGGAAAAATCAAGTTAGATATTATAAACCAGGTGTTAAATATATGAAGAGTCATCAAAGGTCCGGTCCTATGTACTGGTACAACTCAAATCAGAATGATAAAAGAAGTGGCATTTACAGAAAGAACAAAACTGGGAAAAAAAATGATGAAAATGATGAGGATGAGGAGGCAAAGGGCGGAGGTCCATTGGAAGATTGGGTGAGTGTCACAAATTCAGAGCCTTGTGAAGACTCTGAGGAATTTAAGCAACTGGTTCATGAAGCCTTTTTGGATTTCTCTAAGAAATTAAATTTGAGCTCAGCAGTCCGTAGAAGATATCAGGAGCAAGGAAAAGTGGGTAGTCTGTTCTGTATTGTATGCGGCAGAAGGTTTGTTTTCTATTCTGTAGTATGCTTTTAAGAGTGCAACACAATATCAGATTTTGATGCTGAGGTTCCTAGTTATTTTGTTGAGTTCCCGGTGGGATTCTTATATTGCTACTTTGGTTTGGATGATTGTTTTTGTGGCTCATGCTAGGTGAACAGCTTTTCTTTGGCCTCAAGCTTATTGATAAATGAAATTAGAGGTGGCAATTTCTGACACGAAAACACGAAAACAGAGCCAACCCGACTGACACGACACGATTGACACGAAAGTCATTTTTCTAACATTTATAACATATAAAACCATATAGAACATAAATATGAGATAACACGATTTTGACACGAAACACGACAATTGCCAGGTCTAAATGAAATACTGATGAAACTTTCAAGGTCATCATGATTATATGATTGCGTTCCTCTTTCTTCTGTTTTCTTTATGCTGTATAACTAAGATGGGTATTTTGGCAAGGTTACATTTTACACTTATCAATTGAGTTGGGGTAGTCATGGTCATGCAGCATTTTATGCTATGTTTAGCGTTGGATTTACTTGTGATACATACACTAGAGGGATGGAAGGACCAGTGTAAAATGGTCATTAACTAGACAGGGGCAGGATTAGTGTAGGACGCCCATCAAAGATTTCGCAATACATTCTGAAGTTATAAGTATAATAGAATTTGATTTGATTATTCAATGCAATACATTCTGAAGTTACAAGTATAATTAAATTTGATTTGATTATTCAATCTCGATTTCTTGTTCATGTTTTGTGTTTTTGTAAATAGTTATGATCATCTATGTTTGTCTACTTAATGAGTTTTTAATCAAGTTCATCTTGGAAATGCTGTATACATATTAGAACACTTATATGTATCTTCCTTTACAGTGCATCAAAGGATTTTATGGACACTCAACGGCTGGTGACGCATGCATACATGTCTCACAAAGTTGGGTTGAGAGCACAGCATATGGGCCTTCACAAAGCAATATGTGTTCTGATGGGGTGGAACACTTATGTACCTTGTGACACAACAACTTGGGTTCCGGATGTCTTGCCAGATTCTGAAGCTTGGGCTCAGAAGGAGGACTTGATGCTGTGGCCACCACTCATCGTCATTCACAATATTTCCATGTCAAATAATAACCCAGAACAACAGCAGGTTATACCCATTGAAGGGGTTGAAGCTTTTCTGAGAGGTGAGTAACAATCTTTTTTATCAATTATTTGATTCCAAAATTTATTGAAAGGAAATGCATGCCAAATAATGTATATTTTGCTAATTTGATACTAGAAAATCAGTTCCTGTGATCAGGATACTTGTATTTGAAGTCATGAATTTAGAGATTATGATTTGCTGGACTGGGCTATACGTGTTTGACATTGTGACTAATGCATTACATTTTCTTTTGATGGTGGTATGTAAATGATGGCAGGTAAAGGTTTTTTTGTTGGGGGAAAAATCAAGGTATGTCTAGGTAAGCCTGCTGACCAAAGTGTAATATTAGTAAAATTTTTGGGAACATTTACTGGACTTGGACAGGCAGAGAAACTGAATAAATATTTTGTGGAGAATAAACGAGGGAGAGAAGAATTCAAAGAAAAAAGTAGCAGTAGCAGTAGCAGCAATTTGGAAGGTATTGAAGGAGAGAAGATAGAGGAGCAGCTTCTATATGGGTACATGGGAATTGCAGATGACTTGGACAAAATGGATTTTAATACCAAGAAGTGGATTACAGTGAAGAGCAAGAAAGATATTCAAGACCTGGCGGATGCTCCTGTTAAGACTGACCAGAGATAGCTCAACTACTACTAACTTGGTAAGTGATGCAATTAATATATATGTGTGTTTGTAAGGAGAACAACAATAGGAAAAGTCTGTTATGAGGAAAAGTGTGCAAAAGCAAGCTTGTTATATTTGTTTTACTTTTGTAATTTTGTACCAGATGTTACCATTATGTACACAGTTTTACATTTCATAAATCTTATAGTTTATCTTTATGTGAAGTGAAATGTGTTCTGTCGTAAAGGTGCAGATGTTGGTATGCTGCCAAATTTACATACCTCCTCAGCGTTCCATCTTTATCAATGTTTTGAAAACCACACTGGAAGTCGAACTGGATTCACAACTGAGTTAGGGGTCAATTGGTTCAACCGGTTGACTCGGATTGGTTGAACCGGATGATCTCATAAGTAATATATATCTTTTTTTAATTTAATTTAATTTAAATAATTGAATTTACTGAGAGTTTTAAATTTTATTTTATGTATATTTAGAATTTAAATACTAAGTAAATTTTGTTTATATTGCAAAGATCAATTACATTTTAAATAATATTTATCAAAATGTGTATAAAAAATAAATACTAAATAATATTTTAAGTTTTAAGTATTAGTATGATATATAAGTATACAGTGTTGTTATTAATCTTAAATTGAAAGTGGTAAGAGATAGTTAATGGTCTAGGTTTGAATCCTTTTTTCAACATATTTATTTTTTTAATTAAAACATGGATGAATGGTTAACCAGAACAACGCTCAACCGGACTGGTTCATGGTCGAACCGGTCGGTCTAGTTCGGTTTTCATAACATTGATCTTTATTGGTCGCAAGACTCGATTGTGTAAACTTGCAATTTTTTTTTACTTGCACCACTTCAGTAGTTGACTTAGGTTCCTCCTACTGTAGTTCGCGATTGAATCGGTCAAACCGGCCGGTCCGATCCGGTTTTCATAACATTGATCTTTATTGGTTGCAAGACTCGATTATGGAAACTTGCATTTTGTTTTTACTTGTACCACTTGAGTAGTTGACTTAGATTGCTTGTACTGTATTTTGTTGTTTGGTATGCTTGGCATGAGAAATTTTACGATACTCAGACTACTATTGTATGAGAAATGATTGGTGTAGAAAAAAATTATATACATATAGTATACTTGTCATATTGAACAATATTTCTTATACTTCCTTTTTATTTATTTTTTATTATTAAAATTAATATCTATTGTTATGTTTAGCAAATATTAAATAATATTTTATGAAAATAAATTAATTTACTTCATATTTAGAATATTGAAATTCTTACTATTTTTTTTTCTAGAATTTCATTTTACAATCTGCATTAACTAATCAATTACGTCTCGTATTTTTTTCAAATTAATTTTTACTTCATCATTTCTAGAAACATATTATAGTACATTTAAATGAATATATTATTAATAAATAATAAAATAGAGAGATGAGAGAAGCTTCTCGATTACGATGGAAGAGAAACTCTTAATAGTTTGAGAAAGAGCTAATAGGTTATTGGAGTTGTATTTTGCCACAAACTGCTCAAGATTTAACATAAAAGCCCAACAAATTAGCATAATGGAGATTCTTTTATGAAGTCTAGTAGGTTTAATAAATTTGCGGCATGTCGTACTTGTCCAAAAACGCCAACTGCCTCATATACTTTCAAATGTCCTATTAATTTTCCCTCCATACATTTGCTTAAAATGAAATAACTAAAGAATTATGTGCAACCTGATTAGTATTCATGTGAACGACAGTATTTATATCGGAGAGTCCAATATAAGGTAAACTTCTAAACCAAGCTAATTACATATTATATATTCTATCACTCTTCCACAAGTTGAGTTGGGGAAGTACAAAAGCTCAACTTGGAACATAGCATACGAAAGCGATCTTTACACAAGGGTTTTGTGAGGATGTCAGCTACTTGGTCAGTTGTAGGAATATACTACACACGAAGTAACTTTTTTGACACACGATCCCGGATGAAGAAAAAATCAACTTCAATGTGTTTGATTCTATTGTAAAATACATGATTGAGAGTAAGATAAGTAGTAGACAAATTGTCACACAAAAGTCTGGGAGGTCATGGAAGGGTGAACCCGAGTTCACAAAGCATGATCTGAAGCCAATCGATTTCTAATGCTCCCATAGCAAGAGCACGCTGCTTAGCCTCAGTGGATGATCCAGCAAGCGACTCTTGTTTCTTTGAACTCCAAGAGATAAGAGATTGTCCAAAGTAAATGGCACAACTTGTGGTGGATTTCTGATCATCAAGACTGCCTCCCCAGTCAGCATAAGCAAAACCATGGAGGGAAAATGTGGACATGCGGTGCAAGAAAATACTGTGATCCCGGGATTGCTGGAGGTAGAGAAGAATATGCTTGACACCTTGCCAATGTATAGAGTTAGGAGCATGCATGAATTGTGCAAGTTTATTTACCGCAAATGATATATCCGAGTGAGTGAAGGAAAAATACTAAAGACCCCAACAATTCTTCTAGAAAGAGTAGGATCAGAAAAAGCATCACCTGTTGGGGTTTAGTGTCCTATAGACAATTGTTCTAGGATACAAACTTAATGTAAATGAATTGTTCTTTATATCATTTGTTTAAAGAGATATATGTTTTATAACTATAAAAAGACAATCCATTTTAAGCACTAAATAAAGTCTAATAAAAGGAAATCCGTAAGTTTATTTAAAGTGATTATAAAGTGTTCATACAAGCATGAAGTGAGACAAAACTTTATAGTAAACTGATAAACTTAAAACCACCCCAAGTCAAGTGATATGTTTGGGATTGACATATCACTGTTGAGACTTGTATGTAACAATGTCTTCTGTCCGACAGAAAGCTGATCTCACAAGCTTCATATATACAGATATCTGGACAGTTACATAGATCCGATGAAACGTTGTTCATTAGGATTGGGGATCCGATTTGAGATAACATGATGGGTAGATTCATCCTTGTCACCTGTTCATCTCATTGGTATTAATAGGTATAACTAATCCTCAGACTCAAAGGAATATTAATTGGTATTCTGGATTACGGAATGTGATGCTTTGACTCTGGTGTAACACGATCCTTAACAGAGATGACTCTAGGGTGTGAACAGTAGACGTTGGGTATCACAGGAAGTAATTGCGGAGTCGTTATATATTGGATTGAGCATTTATCACTCCCGATAAATGGGAGATACATCCATGGATCGCTTGTGGAAGACTCGACTCTAAATCCTTGCAAGGTGATAGCTTAAGAGTAAGAAATACAGATTTCACTTAACCTATCTTTTTGAGTTGACTCGGCCTGTACAAGTAAAACGAACGTCTCGCTATATGTGACTTGACATCACCCATAGTCATAAGATTCAGTTCAAGGATGTAGTTGATAAATGATCGAATTATACTGTAACTAATACGGAAAGGCTAACGACAGAATCAACCTGTCTTCTTATAGCTCTGGGGGAATGATTACGGACTTGCTAATCACATACTCTGTACATCATTCCGTTATGCAAAGATTAAATATAATTCTTTGAAAATTAATTTAATAACGTTGCATACGGCTAGAAGCAATAAGAACCTAATGGATCACACATAAGACTTGGAACCTAAAAGAGAGATAGATGTTAATTAATTGATAGAAGCCCAATTGAGCCCAATAAGGCCCATGGACATAAGGGGGTCGAAATTCATGTAGTGATATACATGAATAATTAATTTGATTTTGTTAATCCTAATTAGATTAGGAATATGAATTAAATTAATTAAGAGATAATTAAGTTAGAAGTTTTAATTAGATTAATATACTCCTATTATTATCCAATAAGGTTATTATTATTATCCTTAATATATTAGATATATAGTGAGATAATAATTAGGAATTCTATTCTGAATGGAATTCCTATTCAGTAACCTAATTCTATCTAACTAGAGATTAGATACAAGAGATTATAAATACCCCTTCCCTTGAGATTTTCGAAATCCAAGCAAGCCATACCCTACTTGTGATTTTCGAAATTCACCTAGTCCAAGAGAGAGAAAATTCGACACCCCTAGTTCGAGGACGAGATTTCTCTACGGCTTTGTTTGATCAATTGATTTTCATCTATTTCTTTTATCATTGATCTTGTGTTAATTAATTAGAGGCAATCTACTTTGGTTGCTATTCAACGGTTGATTCTAAATTAATCTTCCCGTGTTTTATTTCGTGTTTGGGAACTCGAAGAAGAAAAATAAACAAAAGGGAGAAATTCGTTTTACTACTCCTACATCAGGTCAGTTCACGATTTCGCGGATTCCCGGAGATTGAACCGTCAGATCGTCACGATGTTTTGACAGGCGCTTCTAGACATATTCTTCCACGTTTCCACCGAAGGGATTGTCGTTCGGAGGTCTGGAAGGTCTGTTTCGGATAGGGGCAGATTGGTAGACAGTTTCTATCTCTTTTGAAGTTGTGGGCACTTCGTTTGCAACGGTAGATAGAACTTCTAAAAGGTATTTCTTCTTATCATACTTTATATGAAATAACGGTTAACGGATCTTGTGGTTAAATGGAAATAGGTTAAAAATTTTATATTTCCGCTGCTATACCTTAGCCTAATTTCCAACAGTGGTATCAGAGCCATCGTTAAATCCGTTATTTCATATATGAAAATTTAGAAGTTTTCAATAGGATTGAATAAATATTTATAGTTAGGATTAATTAACAAATTGTTTTGATTAATTAATTCTAAAGATAAATAAGTTTTAATTAATTGTTAATTAAAATAGATTATGCGTATGTTCCTAATTATTTTGGTTGATAATCATGATAACGAAATCTATTAGTTTTATAGTTAGATTGATAAAATCAGTTTTATTAATTCTAAAGATAAAACGGAAATCTATAGTAGTTTTTCCTATTTTCTGAAAATCGTTTTAAAACCGTTTTAGAACTGATATATATATATATATTTAAAATCGTTTTTATATTTAAATATATATGTTTCGGAAATTGATAGTTTTCTGTTTTGATTATCGAATGAAAAATTCGTTTAAAAGTTTGTTTTACCAATTTGTAAATCAAAATGTTAAATGAATTAAAATCAAAATAATTGGGACGTGCATAATTAAAGTTTTGTATAGTTATATTAATCTAAAGATTAATATAAAAGATACGAAACTATTAGAAGTAAAATTGGATGAAAGTTAATTTGATATGTTAATGTGATTAACATAAATATTATATAAGATAGTTATGTAATCAACCAATTAATTTTTTTTAATTGAGTCTATGCATGTTTGGAGTTATGTACATATTTGGACCCTCTTTAGTCTTTTGGTATTTTTGAAATAGGGCCTGCGAGTCCTGCCTTTCTACTATCTATTGTAATTTCTCCTCTCATCTGATTCCCTTCAATTCAATTGAAGTTTTCTTTAGTAGTATAGAAATTAATATGTAATTTCAAGGCGCCATGGAGAAGACGGAGGACCTAAAGAGAAATATGTAATAGTTAGTATTTCCTTAGGTTTGCCCTTTTATTCCGTCTCTGGCTCGACGTAATAATTTAGATGATATGTCCATAACGCCAATGTATGTGAATGTATGTGTCTGATGTATGCTAAAGCAAATCAAGACTAAGTTAGATTATGAGACCTAAAATAAAATCCCTCATTAAAAAGTTAAGTAAATAAACAAGTTATTAAAATCGGTTGCCCCTCCCTAATATTATAATTCAGCCGGCAGTGCTGAGGGCCTTTGGGTTGTTGAGTAAACTCAAGCTCGGGGTCCTTTCGGTAACACCTGAATTATCGAAAATCATTTTTCATGAATATGAGGTATTACTTAAATTAGATTATGATAATTGGATGAGTAAACTCATGTTGTCATAAACTAATGGGCAAGACGGTTGGGATTAATATGAATAGCATATTAGTTACTAATGTGGTTAGTAACCCAATAACCTAGGAATCACATTAAAGATGTGATTGATTACATGAATCTACCTAATGAATGAGACTAGCTTGTTGAGTAAACTCAAGGCGAAATCTCAGGAGTTAGGATCCTAGCTCACTAAAGGATTTGTGAAATTCTTCGAATTAATATGGAGGGCTATTAATTTGGCAAAATAGTGGGAGCAATCTAAAATAAACTAAAAGGCCTATAATTTTAGATTGATATACTTTAAGCAAATGAATGACATACGTTTACTCTTTCTCACTCTAAGGTTTAATTAAACCCACTCTTATAATCATGACTAAAACCAATCTGCAAAACATTCTTACCGATAACAAATTGAATGGTTCAAACTTCACCGACTGGTTTTGTAACCTCAAAATCGTTTTGAAGTTCGATAAAATAGGGTATGTACTTGATACATCGATACCCCCTGTCCCTGCTGATGATGCTCCCATTGAGGAAATTGATGCTTACCAGAAGCACAAGGCTGATGATGATCATGCCGAATGCATCATACTTGCATCGATGACACCGGAATTACAAAGGCAACATGAGGAAATGGATGCCTATTCCATCATCATGCACCTAAAGGAATTGTTTGGGAAACAAACAAAGTGCGAACGCTACGAGATATCCAAGTTTCTATATCGTAGTAGGATGCAAGATGGCACATCTGTCATGATACATTGTGTCAAGATGATTGGCTACATTACCAAACTTTCTAGTATTGGATTTACGATGGATAACGAATTAAGTGTAGACTTAATTCTTCAATCCCTCCCAGAGAGTTATTCATAGTTCATCATGAACTATCAGATGAATGACTTGCAAACCTCTCTTGAAGAGCTTGCAAATATGCTCAAGTCAGTTGAGCCCAATATGAAGAAAGACAAAGCCATACCGGCTCTTGTCATAGAGGGATCAAAGAAGAGGAAAGGGAATTCTCCCAATCCTAATCATCCCAAGAAAGGTAAGAAAGCCGTGCCCAACAAAACTAAGGGAAAGGAAGTGAAGAAGCCCAAAGGAGAGTGCCACTTTTGTGGTAAAGATGGGCATTGGAAAAGAAACTGTTGGTGTACCTAGCCTTCCTCAAAAGAGGAAGAAGCTGGGACTTCAACATCTGGTATGTTTTATATTGAAATTTCACAGTCTGAATCTTTTGGTACTTGATACCGGATGCAGCCTGAGGATATTCCAGGAATATCTAGAAATATTATTTCTATTAGCCGCCTTGTTGACGACGGCTTTTCATATTTCAATAAAAGACAAGAGTTACAATTTTTATAAAGATTCGATCTTTTATTTTTCAGGAATTTCACAAAATGGGATTTATGTGTTAGATAACAAAATTCCTGCTTTTGCAATTGATACCAAAAGACATAAGCTAGATAATTCAACTTACTTGTGGCATTGTCGTTTAGGCCACATAAACAAGAGACGCATGCTAAACCTACATTCAGATGGGCTTATAGATCCAATCGATCCCGAATCATTGGAAACATGCGAATCATGTTTAAAAGGTAAAATGACAAAGATACCCTTTAGCAATAAAAGTGAGCGTGTATCAGACACTCTAGGACTCATTCATTCAGATGTATGTGGTCCTATGTCAGTCCAAGCAAGAGGAGGATTCAGATTCTTCATAAGCTTCATAGATGACCATACCCGATATGGCTACATCTACTTGATGAAGCACAAGTCAGAAGCTTTTGAGAAATTCAAATGCTTCAAGAATGAAGTAGAAAATCAATTAGGAAAGAAAATAAAGACGCTTCGATCTGATCGAGGTGGCGAATATCTTTCAGATGATTTTCTGAATTATCTAACTGAATGTGGGATATGCTCACAATGGACACCTCCCTATACACCACAACACAATGGTGTGTCCGAGAGGAGAAACCGTACCCTATTAGATATGGTACGATCCATGATGAGCATGGCCTTACTTCCAAAGACGTTCTGGGGCTATGCCTTAGAAACTGCCCTCTTCACCCTAAATCGAGTACCAACTAAATCCGCTAGTTCCACACCATATGAATTGTTCGTTGGTAGGAAACCCGTGTTTTCATTTATGAGAATATGGGGTTGTTCAGCCTTTGTCAAACGCATTGCGTCCGACAAACTAGATTCGAAATCTGATAAATGTTTCTTCATTGGATACCCTAAGGAAACTATGGGATATTACTTCTATCATCCAGATGATCAGAAAGTAATCGTATCCAAGCACGCAACCTTCTTAGAGAAAGAGTTTCTCGAAGAAACACAAAAGGGAAGCATGATTGAACTTGACGAAGTTCAAGAAGAAGAAACACCGACTGAAACAACAGAGGCGGTTGAGGTACCCGAAGGAGTCCCATTAGATGAGACTCCAGTGCCACCTATTCGTAGAATCACAAAGAGTTCGTGAACTCCCAGTTAGATATGGTTTTCTAGTGGAGATGATAATGAGGTTCCCGTGTTAGACGACGAACCCGAAAACTACGAAGAGGCTCTTACTAGTCCAGATTCTAAAGCATGGCTTGAGGCTATGGATTCTGAAATGGATTCCATGTATACTAACCAAGTGTGGACTTTGGTTGATCCACCCGAAGGGATAATACCCATTGGGTGCAGGTGGATCTTCAAAAAGAAGACAGACATGGATGGAAAGGTTAGCACCTACAAAGCTAGGTTAGTAGCGAAAGGATATCGTCAGAAGCAAGGAATTGATTATGACTAAACTTTCTCTCCTGTGGCTATGTCCAAATCAATCAGAATCATGCTTGCAATTGCCGCTCACTACGATTATGAGATTTGGCAAATGGATGTGAAAACAGCTTTCCTAAACAGAAACCTGCTTGAGGATGTATATATGATGCAGCCTGAAGGTTTCATATCGAAGGATGCAAATAAAGTTTGCAAACTTCAGAGATCCATTTATGGACTCAAGCAAGCATCTAGAAGCTGGAATAAGCGTTTTGATGAAACCATAAAACAATTTGGTTTTGAACAAAATTGCGAAGAAGCTTGCATTTACAAGAAAGCAAGTGGGAGCTCTATAGCATTTCTCATACTATATGTGGACAATATATTATTAATGGGAAATGACGTTGCTCTCTTAGAGTCAGTGAAAGTATGGTTATCTGGTAACTTCTCAATGAAAGACCTTGGTGAAGCAGCTTATATACTTGGTATAAAGATCTATAGAGATAGATCGAGAAGACTGCTTGCTCTTTCACAGGCTACATACATTGAAAAGGTGCTAAATCGGTTTAGCATGCTTGAATCGAAATGAGGTAACTTACCCATGTTACATGGAGTAAAGTTAAACAATCATCAATGTCCTAAAACCGATGATGATAAACAACGCATGGCTGTAGTCCCGTACGCCAGCGCAATCGGTTCGATTATGTATGCTATGCTATGCACTAGACCTGACGTAGCGTTCGCGTTATCTATAACGAGTCGTTACCAAGGGAATCCAAGAGACGAGCATTGGATTGCCGTCAAGAACATTCTTAAGTACTTGAGAAGAACTAAAGATATGTTCCTAGTGTACGGAGAAGGTGATCTGAAAATAGAAGGATTTTCAGACGCAAGTCATCTCACAGATGAGAATGATTATAAATCCCAATCAGGATACCTGTTTATCTTGAATGGGGGCGCAGTCAGTTGGAAGAGTTCCAAGCAGGGAAGCGTAGCTTTCTCTACGACCGAGTCAGAGTATATCACAGCTGCGGAAGCAGAAAAGGAAGCGGTTTGGATTAGAAAGTTCATTACAAAACTAGGTGTGGTGCCTGGCATTGTCAATCCCATTACACTGTACTGTGATAACAATGGAGCCATTGTGCAAGCAAAGGAACCACGGTCTCATAATGCATCCAAGCATTACCTTAAGCGATACCACATTATTAGAGAGATTGTGGCTAGAGGAGATGTGAGAATAGAAAGAGTACCTACAGAGGACAACGTTGCAGATCCGTTGACAAAGCCTTTAACCCAGAGAATACATGATCGTCATTTAACTTCTACTGGGATAAGTTTTAGAAACAATTGGCTTTAGTCCAAGTGGGAGTATGTTGGGGTTTAGTGTCCTATAGACAATTGTTCAGGGATACAAACTTAATGTAAATGAATTGTTCTTTATATCATTTGTTTAAAGAGATATATGTTTTATAACTATATAAAGGCAATCCTTTTTAAGCACTAAATAAAGTCTAATAAAAGGAAATCCGTAAGTTTATTTAAAGTGATTATAAAGTGTTCATACAAGCATGAAATGAGACAAAACTTTATAGTAAACTGATAAACTTAAAACCACCCCAAGTCAAGTGATATGTTTGGGATTGACATATCACTGTTGAGACTTGTATGTAACAATGTCTTCTGTCCGACAGAAAGCTGATCTCACAAGCTTCATATATACATATATCTGGACAGTTACATAGATCCGATGAAACGTTGTTCATTAGGATTGGGGATCCGATTTGAGATAACATGATGGGTAGATTCATCCTTGTCACCTGTTCATCTCATTGGTATTAATAGGTATAACTAATCCTCAGACTCAAAGGAATATTAATTGGTATTCTGGATTACGGAATGTGATGCTTTGACTCTGGTGTAACACGATCCTTAACAGAGATGACTCTGGGGTGTGAACAGTAGACGTTGGGTATCACAGGAAGTAATTACGGAGTCGTTATATATTGGATTGAGCATTTATCACTCCCGATAAATGGGAGATACATCCATGGATCGCTTGTGGAAGACTCGACTCTAAATCCTTGCAAGGTGATAGCTTAAGAGTAAGAAATACAGATTTCACTTAACCTATCTTTTTGAGTTGACTCGGCCTGTACAAGTAAAACGAACGTCTCGCTATATGTGACTTGACATCACCCATAGTCATAAGATTCAGTTCAAGGATGTAGTTGATAAAGGATCGAATTATACTGTAACTAATACGGAAAGGTTAACGACAGAATCAACCTGTCTTCTTATAGCTCTGGGGGAATGATTACGGACTTGCTAATCACATACTCTGTACATCATTCCGTTATGCAAAGATTAAATATAATTCTTTGAAAATTAATTTAATAACGTTGCATACGGCTAGAAGCAATAAGAACCTAATGGATCACACATAAGACTTGGAACCTAAAAGAGATGTTAATTAATTGATAGAAGCCCAATTGAGCCCAATAAGGCCCATGGACATAAGGGGGTCGAAATTCATGTAGTGATATACATGAATAATTAATTTGATTTTGTTAATCCTAATTAGATTAGGAATATGAATTAAATTAATTAAGAGATAATTAAGTTAGGAGTTTTAATTAGATTAATATACTCCTATTATTATCCAATAAGGTTATTATTATTATCCTTAATATATTAGATATATAGTGAGATAATAATTAGGAATTCTATTCCGAATGGAATTCCTATTCAGTAACCTAATTCTATCTAACTAGGGATTAGATACAAGAGATTATAAATACCCATTCCCTTGAGATTTTCGAAATCCAAGCAAGCCATACCCTACTTGTGATTTTCGAAATTCACCTAGTCCAAGAGAGAGAAAATTCGACACCCCTAGTTCGAGGACGAGATTTCTTTACGGTTTCGTTTGATTAATTGATTTTCATCTATTTCTTTTATCCTTGATCTTGTGTTGATTAATTAGAGGCAATCTACTTTGGTTGCTATTCAACGGTTGATTCTAAATTAATCTTCCCGTGTTTTATTTCGTGTTTGGGAACTCGAAGAAGAAAAACAAACAAAAGGGAGAAATTCGTTTTACTACTCCTACATCAGGCCAGTTCACGATTTTGCGGATTCCCGGAGATTGAACCGTCAGATCGTCGCGATTGTTGGACAGGACCTTCTAGACATATTCTTCCACGTTTACACCGAAGGGATTGTTGTTCGGAGGTCTGGAAGGTCTGTTTCGGATAGGGGCAGATTGGTAGACAGTTTCTATCTCTTTTGAAGTTGTGGGCACTTCGTTTGCAACGGTAGATAGAACTTCTAAAAGGTATTTCTTCTTATCCTTCTTTATATGAAATAACGGTTAACGGATCTTGTGGTTAAATGGAAATAGGTTAAAAATTTTATATTTCCGCTGCTATACCTTAGCCTAATTTCCAACATCACCAATTTTAGCGAAATCTTTCTTTGGTGCACATAGGTGTGGCGATGCCTTTATATCGATCCATTTTGCCTTTTTGTAGTATCTCATGTATGTATTTGGACTGATTAAGTAGGAGTCCATTTGAGGACCAATGAACCTCAATTCCGATAAAATAGTTTAAGTTGCCAAGATCACGAAGAGCAAATATATTTTGTAATTGAGTGATGGGGGACGTTAGAGAAGCAGTATTGCAGCTCATAAGCAAAATATCATCAACATAGATCAAGCAAAAAATTAATATCATATTGCTCCTATAGTAAAAAAGAGATGTATTAGATTTTGAGCCATGAAAGCCCCGATGATGTAAAACATCAGTGAGTCTCTTATGCCACATGTGAGGAGCTTGTTTGAGCCTAAAGAGAGACTTCTGTAATTTGCAAACATAGGTAGCCCGATTGGGATCAACAAAGCCTGAAGGTTGCTCCATAAACACAGTTTCTTCAGGAATACCATGAAGAAAGGCATTAGAGATGTCCAATTGATGGAGGACCAATTGAGAGGCACGGCAACTAACATGAGAAGTTAGACTGTCGCCGGTTTAATGACGGGGATGTATGTTTTGAAGAATTCTATACCAGATCTTTGAGCGTAATCTTTAGCCACAAGATGCGCTTTATACAGATTCATTGAATTTTGTTTAGTTTTGAATTTTGAGCGAGTGGTCATACTGTGAGAATTGGGGCAAGCAAGAGGGTCAAATTGTGGAAGGTTAATGTTGATTCTAAGTTGGGATGGAGCTAACGAGAGGTTAACGGGTTAAGGAGCTGTAACATAGGGCAATATTGTTTAGATTTTCTGGGTAAGTTGTAGGCATAGGAGGGGTTGTGGATGTGGGAATCGAGTTTTTCGTGGGTAGAAATAAGGGCGTCGTAGGGGGTTGGGTACTGCTTAGGAAGGGGACACGAGAGAGGCAAGTGCATCTATGGGGATAGTAGGCATCATTGAGGGATGTGAGGAATTGAGAAAATTGTTGTTTTGATTTTCTTGGTTAGGAAATTGGAACAGTAATGGTGGTCGCTCGGTTTGAGAATTGACTCTCGTGGGCCACTCACCACAAGACATTGAACTCGGAAACACCTACTCATCAAATAATACATGGTGTGAGATAAAAAAAATTAGACGAGATAGGATCAAAACACTAATAACCTTTGTGTTTTTTACTGTACCCAAGAAAGATGTACAATTTTGAGCAAGTATCAAATTGACTTGGCATAGGGAAGTAACCATGGAAAACGTAAGCATCCAAAAACTTGAAGAGAATGATAGTACAAATTTTCACCAAATAACAGTTGGTATGGTGTTTAAAATTTTGTGTTGACCACTGGCATGCAATTTATGAGTTATGTGATAGTGTCAATGGCATAGGTTCGGAATTTTAATGGTAATTTGGCTCGATTGAGAATAGCCAACCCATGTTCTACAATGTAGTGATGTTTTCTTTTCGCACTGCCATTTTGTTCGAGGGTGTAAGGACATGAAATGCGATGGTTGATGCCCGTGGATTGAAAAAACGATGTTAATCTCATAAATTCACCCCACCATCAGATTGAAAAGTTTCAGTCGGTTTAACAAAGAACTTTTCCACCAAAATTTTGAATTAAATAAAAACATCATGCACATCTGATTTGTTTTTAAGAAAGTACGCCCAATTGTATTTGGTGAAATGACTCAGAAATAAGACATAATATCGATACCCATCGAAAGATGTCACAAGTGCAGAACCCCACACATCATCATAAATAATTTCAAGAGGAGCATTGGAAACATTCAAAGATCAATCAAATAGCAATTTATGAGATTTACTAACACAACAAGGAGAACATAAAGCAGACTTATTCTCAAGAAACATTTGATAATTGGAAATGATGCATGTCCTAATCTATCATGCAAGAAATATTTATTTATTACTGACCTCTAAACCGAATCTTTCCCATGGCCAAGTCCTTGATATAGAACTGATCAATAAAAAATTCAACAGAAACAAGATTATAGTTAGTTAAAACAGAAATAGAAAGTAAATTGTGAGATGCTTTTGAAACAAATAAAATATTGCGTAATTGAACATTGGAGGACCCAAGAGAAACATCAGAGTTAGCTACACGAATTATAGTGAGTTTAGAGCATCTCCAATAGCCTCTTAAGTTGGCTTTTAAGTTAAAATTTGAGGAGGGAAAATGAAAAATCAGGTCCAACAGCCTCTTAGTGGCTCCTCAAATTACTAAGAGTCTCTTCATCCTCTCTATTAATAGAGAGTCTCTCTCTACCTCTTAGTGCCTCTTAATTCATTTTTTTATTAATAATTTATTATTGAGGAGTCTCTCTCCTCTCACTATTGGTAAATATAACAACAATTAATAATTTTAATAATAAAATAATAAATAAATAGTGAATATAAGGAGTATTATTGGAGATGATATGTCTTAGTCACTCTTAAATCATTAAGATTCAATTATTTATATTATTTTTAGAGAGTGCACTAAGAGTCCTTTGGAGATACTCTTAGAACCATTAACGATTTGAACTTCATCACTACCACTGTATTCAGAGTGCATATTGAGGTTTCCAAGATCCAATGTGAGTGGCATCACAGTCGAGAATCCAAGACTGATTAACCACGGTACTGGTGGCTATGTGAGATTATGGAGGATGAGACTCACAGTTACATTTGGGGGGTAAACAATTTGTTGCAATATGGTTGAGGCCTCTGCAATTGTGACAAGTGAGGTGCTCTCTTGTGATTGTGGAATTAGGAGCAGGTGAGTTGTTGTAAGGTGGACTGTACCCTGTTGCCGAGGAGAAAATTGAGGCATGTTGCCTCGTTGCTACGTACCACGACCACGCCCACGTTGGGGCTACTGTCCCGATTTGGGTCGTGTGGAATAGAGAGTCCTAAAGGGCATTGGATCCATGGCATTATCACGAGCAAGTTGTCTTTCTTTACTGAGGAGCTGACCGTAGAGATTGTCAAACTTTATAGGTTCAAGCCAAGCTTCGATGGCATGGAAGAATGGCCTATAGGATGGACCAAATCCAAGAAGAATTGCATTAACTAGATTAGATTCCATATATATGAGCGAGATCTGACGAGTACGTTCACATTAGAGTTTGTTGGTTGAGGGTAATTTAAAGTAAGGTATGATAAATGTATAATGGGAAGTTTGTTTGTTTTGAGGTGTAATTGAAGAGAAAAGTAAGTAACGATAAGTGAGGATAAATTTATGCAATCTTTCATACACCTCAAATTGGAGTGAGCCAAGGTTACTAATAATTTTTTTCCCAAAATTGTCCTTATTCTTTTATTTTATTTCCAGAACAAAATCTTTCAAAAATAAATTCTATGAAGAAAACGCAGGTCTTAATAAAAAAATTATCTTTGTTCTATTCTTGAACGTTTTTTTAGAGACATTTGTTGAATGCTTAATATTTTTAAAAATGATTAATAAAATAAAACGTATTAGGTATGTAAACTGTAATATTTAATAAAATGATATTTATTCTCTCAATTGATATTTATTTATTTTTTTAATTTTTATTATGTCTATTTATGAAATAATATAATTATAGTTAGCAAAATTAATATATAGTAATGTGATTAAAGAAATAGAAGTTTTAAGAATAAGGATGTATAGTTTTATTCTTGATACAAATACAATTACATTATTATATCAAAATCAGAGGAGCACAGTTAGCAGCAGCAATGTATGGGAGAAGTGTTGAAACACCTTTCCACAAGATTTTGATTTGACAAAATTAATTAAGTGAAAGTAAATATTCTACAACACACTAAGTTTAAATGCTTTGGCTTATTGTTACTAATGTGTTTGTTCAATGTTGAGTTTATAATTTATCATAAGACATAAAGATCATAAGGCTCAAGCCCTATATGGAAGTCAAGGCCCAAGTCAAACAAACCCAAGATCACTCAGCCCGCGTGTCTTCAAAACGTTGCCGTTGAAGTAATGAGACGCATGCTGAGTAAAGAAGGATCGAGAAGATCCACGTAGACAACTTCGGTATGAAGCTGCTGAGCTGTCTCGACAAAACGTACAAGACAGCCGCTGACCATAAGACAGCTTCCAGACAAAGTATTTCCTCTTTAAGTAAAGATCAGAAGACACAGCAAGCTGTCTGGTTGACGTTACCCAAAATGGAGGAACATACTGTCACACTGACCGAAGAACAAAAGACGCTGGAATCTGATTGGCTAAGAGAACTGCTGGCAGACTGAGTGAAAACGACCTGTAGCCGTTTCCCTCCAACGGTTATTTCGAAATTCGAAATAACAAGAAGCTCTCACAGCTCTCTATAAATAGAGCATTCAGAATCCACATTCAATAGAGGACTTTGAGCAAAAGCCGTTACGCTGACCAAACGTATACAAAAGTTCTCCATCAAAAGCAAAGCAAATTCTTACACTACAAAGTCTATTCATTTGTGTAAAAGTCTAGAGTGATTGTTTTTCAATCATCTAAGGTGTTCTAGCAATTGTTGTTTAGGACAAAATCTTTATCATTTCTAGAAGTAGAAAGGAGAAGCTGAGTACTCGGTTTTAGTACTTAGTGAATTAGAATAGAAGTGAGTAGAGGTATAGAGGAAGGTACTCTTGTTATACTCAGCTTCTGATTTTGTAAAAGGTTTGAGGCTCTACCTTTAAAGAGCTCAGTAGAGGATTTGAAATCTCGGAAGTGTTCCGGGGACAGGACGTAGGCTTAGAAGAAGCCGAACCTGGATAAATCTGCTGAGTGAAGTATTTCTAAACCTTAACTCCTTATTTATATTGCTTGCTTAAAACAAACTAAAACTGACCAAGTAAAAGAGGTCAAGTTGAGTTGTGCGCTACCAACGAGCAGGTTCAGGAATAGACTCTAAGTGCTATTTCCTGACCTAAGCAACGAAGCTGTCCTAGTCACTAGTTGACTAAGTCAGTGTCTTGCTGAGTGCTAAGCGCCGCTGTTATATAAACTTTTCTTAAAGAAAAGAAATCTGCCCAAATTTTTAAAAAAAGGTAAAATAGTTCCTAACCCCCCCTTGGAACTATATTTGCAACCTTACAAGGGACCAACAAGAAGAGCTCACCTTACTTTAAATGACCCCCTAGTCCAAACAAGACCTTTTAAGACCAGGCCTCAAGAGCAGTATTAGCACCAGCAATTTATGGGAGAAGGACTTGAGAGAGATTGAGACAAGAAGGAGAGTGAGGAGCTGTTGGTCCTTCTAATCCCAAGTAGGAAAGATTGGTATTGTCTCATCAATGTGAATTGCAAGTCCACTACCTTCCATGTTGGGAATTTTACTGTTGATTGCGACAATTTAACGGAAGCAATAAATCTCAATTTTATTGAATTTATGAGGTGGATGTATACAAGAAGGTGTTCTCTAGAAATTTTCTAGAGTTACAATGAGATAAAACAAAAATAGTAGCACTCAGATGTTTCCCGAAAATACCCCAAAATAATTATCTTACTATTTTTGTCTCCCCCAAAATAATTAGACTATTCTCTCCAAATTAAAATCTCCTAACCAGAAACTTAATTCTTACAAAACTCTCTCACACTCACAACAACTATAAACATTACATTTTTGCCATACAAATACTGATCTCCTCCTTGGCTTTTTATAGGCCAAGGAGAGACATTGTCAGCAATAATTTTGATGGCAATGTTCATAATTTGGTGGTCAAATTAGACCACCAAATTTGTCCAACTTTCACACTATTTTTTTTTTCTTTTTCTTTTTTTTTAATAATTACAAATTACAGAAACAATCCATCCATTAATACAAATTATAAAAATAGTCTCCCATTAATTGGGACTTCACAACAATTTTTTTTTATTTAATTGTTTTAAATTAATAGTTAATTTTCTCAACAATCTTCCCCTTAACTATTACTTTAAAACTTTCATTTTTTTCAATATATCTATGATGTACTTTCCCATCATTACCTTGTAAACGGAGCACTTCTCTCCGCAAACAACTTCTCGGAGCACTTCTCACCAAGTCGATTCGTTGATGCACTTCTCATCAAACTTCAACTATTGGAACACTTCTCTCCAAATTAAGCAAATTCTTTTTCGTCAACATGATTTGCCACATTGACACTTTTTTTTTGTTCCTGCAATTCCGTTACACGTGCCCAAACCTTTTACACTTCAAATATTGAGGTTTCCCCTCGTGCCAGCAGTCATTCTCATCATGACCATGCCTTTTGCAATGACCACATGAGGAATTTCCCTTTGTCTTTTTGAACATTGGGCAAAGAAAACTCCTTCAACTGCTTGCTCGTTTTCTCCATTTCCTCACGTCCAATTCATTTGATGCGTGACGCTAATATCAGCAGGAGCCCCAACATTGAACCATAGCTCTGATACCACTGTTGAGAATTTTTCTTGATTGCGACAATTTAGCGGAAACAATAAATCTCAATTTTATTGAATTTATGAGGTGTACAAGAGGGTGTTCTCTAGAAAATTTCTAGAATTACAATGAGATAAAACAAAAATAGTAATATCTAGGTGTTTCCCGAAAATACCCGAAAATAATTATCTTACTATTTTGTCTCTCCCCAAAACAATTGGACTACCCTCAATATTTTTGGAACTCTAAAAAACTCACAATCTCTCAATTATCTTCCACTCTCCAGGCTCTCAACTCCCTCACATTTTTCTTCTCACAATGCTTAATACCTCAAATCCTTGGCTTTTATAAGCCAAGGTATGCACTCAATTTGCTGGCACAATTAATTGATACATTGACCACCGAATTCGGTGGTCAATTTTCAAACTTTTAATTTTTTTTTAATAATTACAAATAATCCTTCATCAATTGAGACTTTACAACAATTCCCTTTTTTTATTTAATTGTTTTAAATTAATAGTTAATTTTCCCAACATTCCATAGGACATAATTGTTGGAGGACGGCTTGACAATGTCTTGTCCCATCTAGAAACTGATTATGAGCAGGCAATTGCATGATCACAGTGCAGTGTTGATGGCACCTGAGTCGACGTATTAGGGAAACAAATGTGTGTGGTGGCTCTAATACCATTAAGACTCTTATATAACTTCTCAACCAAACCAATTACATATTCTATATTCCATCAATAACTAGTCTCTAATTTGACCCAGTGGTTGTTAAAACTAATTTGTTGTGCCAATCTAGTCTCAAACTAAAAAAAAAAATATCAATTAAAACCTTTTAAATTCTCACGCATCTCCTATCCACCACCTCTCATTAGACATGTTAAGAAGGTCCAAACTGATAGTTAAAACTCAATGATTTTAAACTCAATGATTTTATATTAATCTCTTTAGACTGCACCAAGCACATGAAAGAATCTCCAAACTCAATTCAATGCAGTTTGTTAAAAGATTATAATAATCCCTTATTTTATCTTTAACCTCTAATTCTTCCAACCAATCAAAATATAAGACATAAAGACGTATATATCATGACTCTACAAGATGAACAAATTGAAGAAATTAAGCGTGAAAGGAAGGAAAGATACTGCCTTGGCCACTAACATGACTTGCAATCTCTCACATCGGTCGTATTAGCCCTGAAAACAAAACATGCTGCTTGTACATATAGCACACTTTTATATATCTTGAGTTCGCGTAACATGTTATATTATATTCTGAGGGACGATTGATTGTAAATTTTGTCTTCAGACAATATTTTTATGAGTTGGTTCGATTATAGGTTCGTGAACAAATTTAATTATAATATTCATAAATAGACTTGTGAGTAACTTCGGTTGGATTTTTTAATAATCATTTTCTTGAGTGATGGGGAGCCAAACTTAGGATTTGTCAAAGTTTAAGATTTTGACCCCAGCATGCCTACTTGCCTCTCTGCTTTCGAAGTAACGTAAACCAGATATGAACTCCTAGAGTCTCTCGTTGCCGATGTAAAGTATGTTTATTCTCTCCGGCATCATTAATGAATTAAAATATTTATGCTTTTTTATGTATTAAATATCTAAACTTTTTGCTAAATTTAATATTATTTCACTTACTATTAGATGAGTTCGTTTGTAAATACAATAAATAAGCAATAAAGGAATTGTTCATGAGCAACTTGTTTATTTGTTTAACGAGTCATTGAACTCGGTTTGAAATTTTACCCCATCCTTCCATATTGTAATTATTTATGTCATGTCAAATTCCAAAATAATGATATTTTAGTCCTATTAGAAGAGAATGAAATAGATGGAAATTTATTTTGATTGGTTGATAGAAAAAACCTCAGAAAATGAAGGGCTTAGCATTTGGCAATGCAAGTAATGAGTTGACAAAGAAAGGAAGAGGATGATACAAAAATGACAAGAAACAGAAATCCAATGAAATTGAATTTATAAATATATGGGACAAAAGCAAAAGGCAATGCCGGCCTGCTTCAATACAAAAAGAAAGAAATTGTCTATCTCTTTTGGAAGTTAAGGAACTTGATTCCATAGGCGAAAACAAACATGAAAAGGAGAACAAAAGCAATATGAGCAGCAGCAACAGCTCCAAGAAAGTCATATTCGAATCCGAATCCCTCTTTCAGGAAATCTTTAACCAGGATAGGAACAGGACTCCCTGCTATATGAATTTCATCATCAATGTTTCCAACCTGTGATGTTATCAGACCGTATATTGTCCATGCTGTTGGTGATGCCCAATAGTACCATCTCCACCATATTGGGATTTGCTGTGCAACAAACAACTCAACCATTCAATTTCATTCTCAAACTCACAAAATACTAATAAATCATTTGTCACTTACCGTCCTAGGAATCAGGAATCCAGAGAAGAGGTTCCAGAAGCTAAGAAAGAAGGACATAAGAATCATTGCTATTTGATGACCTGGAGTCAGAGCTAGAAGCATCATTCCGTACAATGTGAAGTACATGAAAGACATGAATACAAAGAAATAGAACCACAAGAAGTTCTCCACTTTCCAAGGGAATCCAATCATTGCGTACAGCACTATACTATACATCAGTGTCTGGAATGCAACATATATCGCCTCTATTGCAACCTGCAAATGTACAGTTAGATCCATTCATTTTAACTCTTCTTAATACTTCAACTATTTGCTTACCTGAGCAAATGCATAAGGCAATTCTGAATACATTCCTGCTGCTCTTTCCCGATAGAACACTGTTCTTTCTACCGACACTATAGACATTACTGCTGAAGTATTGGTGCCTCCCAGGAACATCACAGCTGAATACATTGCTCCTACCAAATTCAGCACATCTGTTTCCTCTTTTCTGTTCACATTATTTACAGTATGCAATGCAATTACTTTCACAACCAGATTAACTCTTTATCCCCTAAAAAGTGGTGTATACTACTGTGGATTCTGTATCATACTTACGTCTTCTGGCCTTTGTCCCAGAAAATTAGTCCAAAAATGATGCCAACTGCCATTGTCATGGAAAATCGGATTGCATTGTACTGTGGATTTTTCCAGTAAGACCAATGCTGTTTCAAGAAGCAAGCTTTGCACTGGGTAAAGAAGTCCTGAGAGTATTTTGTTGGAAAATAAAGGTCCTTAGATCCTGGTGCTGGACTGCTTAATTGCTTGATCAGTTCCTGATTCCTCCTGGAATGATTCAACAATATCAAAACAAATGAGCAAACCACAAATAAGAGTCATTAAATCACTTCATAGTTTGTGTTTCTCACTGGTAAAGCTCGGATTTGTCATAAATTTCTGCGAAGTCTAAGTTAAGTTGAGATTCTGCTGCTGTGGAACTGATATCCAGCATCCATGTAGCTGGATTATAACCATCTGTAATCTTAGGGACCCCTGGTACAGACTGCAAAATATTTCAAAGGTATTAGCTGGCTAATCTTAAAGGTAGGTATTATGTGTAAATGATTAAAGGGTCAATGAATAAGTTTATCAATGATTAAGGTTAAGGGCTCAACCGAACAATCAGGGAGACGGGGATATTTTTTTATAAGTGCATAACATAATATTTTTACTCACTTCAAAGTATTCTACAAGTTTGTGAGACTGGTGACCAAGCTGTCCGGCATAAATGACTTGTCCTCCTCTCTTCATCAGTAATAACTGCATATAACATCAAGTAATGACATAAAATCAGGAAAAGAAGAAGATTTTACACAAGGAATTAATAAGAAATTCATAATAATATAATACCTCATCGAAAGCTTCAAAAATGTCAATACTTGGTTGGTGAATTGTGCAGACAACAGTTCTGCCTGTGTCAACTGTGTTTCTGACTGTACGCATAACAATTGCAGCAGCTCTAGCATCAAGGCCAGATGTTGGTTCATCCATGAAAATGATGGATGGATTAGCAACCAATTCCACCGCAATAGTCAGTCGCTTTCTTTGTTCAGTTGACAAACCATCTACTCCTGGCAGGCCTACTATAGAATTCCTAAGTGACTTCAGCTCAACCAAATCCATTACCTCTTCAACAAACAACTGGTAGCATATATATGGTCAATTTAAAGGAAATCAAATTAAGGAGATTTAATTAAAAATGTTGATAAAAATGGCTTGCCTTTCTAGTTTTGGAGTTAATATCTTTAGCAAGACGCAGCCAAGCAGAATACACAAGGGATTCGTAGACAGTAACATGTGGAGAATGAATGTCATTTTGCTCACAATAGCCACTAATCCGAGCAAAAGTTTCTTGCCTCTTTGGATAACCAGAAATGCTTATACTTCCTTCAACATAGCCTCCGGTTTTCCTTCCTGCAAGAACATCCATCAGGGTAGTCTTTCCAGCACCACTTACTCCAACCAGTGCTGTCAAAACACCAGGCTTGAAAGCACCGCTAACATCTCGTAGAAGTTGGAGGCGGTCCTCTTCGACTCCTTGGTTTTTCATTTCCTAATAAAGGAAAACCAAAGTTCATAAAAATGATAATTCTGAAGTTTCTTTGTCAATAAAGAGAGATAGACAAGAGGTACTTACAGCAGGCATATCAACATAGTAATTCACATTATCAAATGCTAGTGACAGCGGCTGGAAGGGAAGAGCCATTCCCCGTTTCACAGTATTCTTCTCCGGTGCAGTAACAGACGGAGAGTTTGTCACTGCCTTACCTGAAAGATATAAACATAATCAGAAACTGAAATATTTTCCAATGCATTTTCTAGAAGTCTTTGTATTCCAAGCTCCTAAACATAAACTCTATTCCTCAACTTGCAAAAGCACGAAACCACATGATTTTTTAGCTGTTATGATTGTAATTAGATTAAACTGTAAGGTATGACCTTCAAACAATGGCTCAGTTGACAGTGTAACCATTTCGGTGGACTTTGTTTTCTGTCCGATTGATGATGACTTGGTCTTACTTAGATCATCATCCATAATAATAGATCTAGAATCTCCCAAAGCTGCATTAAGTGTTTGCAAAATGTTTCTTAGACCAAATTTTCAACTAATGTTTCCAAAACAAAGGTTAGTATGAGAAGGGACAGCTTACGATCCAAATATGTAAGTGCCCATACAAAAAGTAGGTTGAATAGCAGAGAGAACCCTGCAAGTGCTGCAATAGAAATCCAATACCAATGTTCTTCCAAAAACATGCCTCTCATTTTCAATAGAACCTTTCCAACTGTATCTTGAGAATAATTTGGGTCGGGATTCGGCTGCAACCACACATTTATAATACAAGTTAATCAAGTAAATGAAGTGTAGAAACAAGAATTCATTTTGTTGCAGGTATATTTTCTGAAAATCTTACAGCACTCCATCTCTCATCAAGAAATTCATTGATGGCAATGGCATTCTGCCCATACATCATGGGAGAAATATAAAAGCCCCAGATCATCCATGGTTCAATATCATCTGCAAAATATTATAAAGAATTTTACTCACAATAAAATTAGCTGAATAGAACTTGATGCAGAGAACATCTTTAGATTTCATACCTTTAACAACTACAAATCCACCGAGCACGAAAACAACAAGCAATGTGAAGGTACCAAGTGTATTTGCCAGAACTTCTGTTCTTCCAATTGCAGAAATGAAACGGAAGAGCGAAAGAGCCATCTGATGCACACTGAAGAACGCTAAGAATTGTTTGAAAAACCTGCAAATTTTCAGTGTGTGAGTACATAATGAACATAATTTGCAGAAGAATAAAGGATCAATAAAGCTATCCAGACAATTTGGCCTTAAGAAGAATTGTGCTATCAATTTAGTCCATAATGTGGCATTTTGGTCAAAGTAGTACAATTCATTCATAGTCGTTTGACCGTGTCAGTTTGCACTAATTTGACGGAAAATGCTGTATTGAAAGGACTAGATTGATATCCAAGTTCATTTTAGAGCAAAGAAACCCTCAAATTAACTGTTTATCCGTTGCAAACTGAAGTTAAGAAACAAGATGTGAATTCGTTATGCACATGTATACCTGGTTGCAGCAGGAGCAAATCCAATAGTGTAATAAGTGAGAAGAACCCAAATTCCTGATTCCATTAAGGAAATGGGAATCCTAAGCACCCAAATTGGCAATGCAAAAGCCCAAGCTGGATAGAATAAGAAATCCCTCTGCTTAAAATATACAGGAAGCCTGAACATAGTCAATGCCATCTCAGCCATGCCATTGAACATAACATTAATGAGACTAAAGAACAATGCACCATAGAATTTTCCACCATCTGATATCTGCCCAACTTTCATTTCTGTTCTTAAAAAAACGGTCATGGCAATTATAGACATGATTGTAATCTGTGTAGTCTTGAAGATATAAATGAAAGAGTTGCGCTTCATCAATAGCCACTCTCTTGCAAAGCATGCTTTAAAGAGTTCCCAGTTGGAAATCCCATACTTTTCTTTCTCAAGTGCAGCTGGATGAGCCTTAGATTTATCAAAAGGAACTCTCAATTCATCATTTAGCTTTTGACCAATGTGGAAAGATTGGAATCTTTGCACAAATTCAGGCACAGAGATGTATCTGTAAGGTTGGTCCTTTCTGCTCCAGTACTGCTCTTGATCCTTCTTTGAAGTTACTTCTTGCAAGAAATCTGCAACTCCTTTCCTTTCTGGGCATTTGAACCCTACACTTTGAAAGAATTCAACAACATTCTCTCGAGGTCCTTGGTACACGATTTGTCCTTCTGATAGTAAAATAATATCATCAAACAGTTCATATGTTTCAGGTGCAGGTTGTAGAAGTGAGATTATCATTGTCACGTCCATTATATGAACCATTTGCCTCATAAACCTCACAATTTGGAAAGTTGTTGCACTGTCTAGACCCGTCGATATCTCATCCATGAAAAGAGCTTTTGCAGGTCCAACCAACATCTCTCCTGCACATAAATATATACATTAACTTGATAGGTATAAGTGTATGCAAGCACAGGCCTGCTCTGCCTTGTGCTGAACTTCAGTAGTATAAGAGGTTGCAATGATTTTAGTACGAGAGGCTCCAATACCATGTAAAAAAATTTGAAGAATTACCTGTAGTAACACGCTTCTTTTGTCCACCTGAGATGCCTCTTCTCATCTCATCACCCACCATAATATCAGCACATATATCTAATCCAAGAATCTGTTACAATAGCTGATGAGTAAAGTTGCAATAAGTTGAGTTAAAGATAGAAATGAGAGAATGCAGATGAAAACCTTGAGAACATAATGAGTAACTAGACTGCCTTGTTGGCCTGAAATTGCAGTAGCTTTCATGAATGCATCAATCTCAGGATCAGGTTTAATTCCTGCATCTTTTTCTCTTCTTGATAACTCTGCCAACATTTCGTATTGAGTTCCAACTCCCAAGCATCGGCCCGAAAAATCCAGTGTCTCTCTCACTGTCATCTCTCCATGGTGAAGATCATGCTGGCTTATGTATGCACAAGTTCTTTGGGGCACAAACTCTTGCAGTTCATGACCACAATAACTCACTCTTCCTGATACCTATCAATTGATCCATTCAACAACACGTACAAGTGATTACAAAATCTATTCCAAATTTGGATAAAAAAAAGATAAAGGACAAAGAAAACAGAACAAACCCTTAAATCCTTGTCCTTTTTCCCAGTAAGTGACTGCAGCAGTGTTGTTTTGCCTGATGCCGGAGGTCCAAGAAGCAGTGTCATTCTGGGAAAAATAAGTTAGAATGAATTCATTTTCCAATATCATATAACTTTGATATTGATTTTACCTTGATGGCTTCACTATTCCACTGATATCACTGAGTATCTGGACAGCTCTTTTCTTAGATGGAAAAATTCCAAGTAATCCAAAAATTCCCTGTTTGGTTCAACAAATAATTAAGCTCTAATGTTCAAGGATGTGAAGAGTTTTTTGAGAATAATAAGGAAGTACCTCTATTCTATTCAAAGATGCATTCACCAAAGTAGGAAGTGCTCTTGTTCCAACATATGCATCTCCTTCTACTGATACATGCTCAAATCTAACTTCAATCTTAGGAATCTCAATTCCCACCCTGTCAATATCAACCATTTCAAAACATAAATTCGGAACTCATTTAAAATAAAATTAAAGCATTACGTTTTTGAATGTTTATGAGAGTGCAATTTCACATTCATCTTAGTTCAGTTTTGCCTCTTTTAAAGTGAATCGTGATCAAAAGTACCAACGAATAATTTGTCTGTAAAACTTTGAACGTATTAATGATAAAAGTTCTTAAAGATAAAGGGTAAAACTGAACTAAGAGCATAACCATGTGGGTAAGATTGCACCTAAAAAATGTTTAGTACTAAAAATGCAATTTTATCCTCATTGATTTAAAAATTGGTCGGTATTTCTAACAGAGTTAATGACAAAAATGTTTGAAAGAAAAACGATGAGAGTAGTTGAAGCAACCTATCAGTTCTTTCTCTAAGTCGAAGCAGAAATTTCTCATTATCCTCTTCAACAACTTGAAGAATAGTCTCCAAAAGTTGTTTCTTATCTTGCATACCAAGATTAGTAACATCAATCTCTTGATAATCAACAATTCCATTATCTAAAACCTGCTTCAAAATCCCTTTCCTTAGCCTATCATAAGTTGGAAGTCTCTCTATTGCAGCCCATTTGAGGTCTTCTTCGTCATTCTCTCTCTCACTCTGTCCAAACACATCTCCTTGATTACCCCCCCATACTTCTCTTATACTGCTTCTGCCTGAACCCCCCCAACTTTTCCTGCTTCCTGAAGCTGATAAATTCCTACTCATAGACCTGCTTATTGATCTTGCAAACTCATCTCTAACTCTAACTTCATCTCCGTGCTTAAACGTTGCAGCCATTAATCTTTCTTAATGAAACTGCATCAATTTTAATTACAATTGGAGGAGATGAACAATTGTTGATTGTTTTTATATATTAAGAATGGAAAGTGATGACAGGAATGGGTATTATAGAGTGATCCTGAGTTTTGTCAAGTAACTCAACACAAGAGATTTAGTCTTCTCATCTAGGAGGAATCTCAAGACGGCCTCTACAAGACAATATGGATGCTTTCATTTCATCATATTCCAGTGTTTGTCCGGCTTTGTATTAGTTTTTTAAGTAACTAAATCCTTCTATTCATATACTTATTACCAAAAACATCTCTAACATTCATTTCTACCTTTTTTTTTTATTTATTTATTTCCAAACTTATTATATCTCTATTTTGTTATTTGTAACTCCTTACATTCAATATAATGTACAATTTTAATTCTAATATTGGCTGAAACCAATTTCATACCTCATTAAAAAAAAATACATATATTTTATTCGTGTGTTCTGCATTAATTGTAAATCAGTTGACTTTAAAAAAATTCCTGTCCTTTGTAATTTCAAAATAAATTTTGAGATGAAATATTTTAAATTCGATGAAACTTTTAGATTTTTTTCTAATACCGGAGAATGTTTTCCACCTCATATATATGTGATATGTTAATGATGCACATGCATAATGAAAAACATAATCATACTGAAAACATAGTTTCATTAATGATGTCTAAATTGGTTTAAGGTAAATTCAAATTATGAGAAATTATAAAAGAAAAAATTACAAAAATAGGTGTAATGGGAGGCCCATTTACATTTTCAGACCCATTATCAACCAACTTACATATATAGACTGATTCATTTTGAAATACCCACAATACCCTTCATATATATAAGAAACTTAATCACAATTCCACCCATTCCTTTCTTCTACGCGAGTCTCACAGCTCTCTCTCTCTCTCTCTCTCTCTCTCTCTCTCTCTCTCTCTCTCTTATTTTTCATTAAATCCTTCATTGGAACACATCAATCCAAGCTCAAGCCTTGTCATGTAAGTATGATGTTAGTTTCATATGTTTAAATCGCTTTTAACTTGTTGATGTTGTTTTTGAGGTTAGAAATTTTTTAAATCTGTACTTGAAGTTATTCGCGGAAGATCGCGTGCTTCGCAGTTTATGATTTCGCGCGAAATCTTAATATGCGAAGTCGATGGCATGTTGTGTATGCGTTTGTGATTCGCATACTTCGCGAAATTCACATATGGAATATACGCGAAGTATGCGAAGATATGGTGTTCCATTATTGGATTCGCACACTTCGCATATATTACGTATTTGCAAAGTATGCGAATGTATTTGCGATATATGCGAATTCGCATATTCGAATAACTGCGAATTATGCGAATTATGCGAAGTGTATGTTATTTCATTATGTTATCTCATTCTTTTTTTGTTTATTATTGATAGAAGCATGTTAGCCCAGTTTGTATTGTGTGTGATCATGTGGAATGGCCGGTGGAAAACAATTGGTAAGAACATGACATATGAGGGGGTGAGAAGAAATTGTTGAAGATGTCACCGGGAATGAGCTTGGAAATGCTGCAAGAGATAGTATACACTACTGCTCATGTTGATCCAATGTCATTTGATCTGCGTATGACTATGCAGTTAACTTACGGTACAAAACAACTACCTGGGGCAGTAGTTCCGATTGTTGATTCAAGTGATGTTGTGTGTTTTTTAGATTATTGTCGGATGAAAACTGACGATGTTACCCCACTATATGTTAATTTTGAGTCACGAACAATCCAACCGCAAGTCATGAAGGTAGAGAATGTTATTCATTCAAGTTGTGATGCCAAGGTCACAGTTGAATTGGAAATAACTCCTGAAGTAGACAACACAACTGTTGAACGCCCACCTCATAGGCCAGAAAAAGAACCAATCACTGAGTGCAATATTGCATCCCACAATCCTGGTTTAGATGATATTAGCTCGAATCCGGTTTATCGTCCGGAGGACCAGATGTATGGCGATGACATTTGGGGTCATGATGACACAGAGGAAACGGTAAATGATGGACAACCTACCCCTCCGAGACAATCGTATTGCGAAGCTATTCCCCAAAGCAAGGTATTGGTAGAGAATGTAGAAACAATAAGGAAGATAAGTGATCCATTTTGATGGCTACCTGAGATCCATGATGCACCTAAGTTTACTATTGAAGATAGTTCATCAAAAGGGGTCGTCGGTATAAAGGTACACGACATATTCTCCAACAAAAGAGAATTGCAGGATGCACTAGGCAAATACGCAGTGAATAACAGGTTCGAATGGAAAGTGTACAAGTCTAACAAGTCCATGTTTGAGGTTAGATGTAGACATTCGGATGTATGTAAATGGCATGCTAGAGGAATTGCGATATCCAATTCAAGTATGTTTAGGCTCCGAAGAATGGATACAATGGACAACCACACATGTTCTAGGGATCAAATGTTACCACATCACAGGCAAGCGGGGAAACGAGTGGCTGGCATACTACTTTCAGATAAGTTTGATATCCAGGGTAGAGTGTTTAGACCAAAGGACATTGTGAAAGATTTTGAGACCAAATGTAAAATAAACTTATCGTATATGCAGGCTTGGAGAGCTAGGAATTGGGCGATAGAAGATGTGATGGGTTCACCGGAAGAGTCATACATGTTGTTACCGGACTACTGTGAGACGTTGAAAGCATGCAACCCAGGTACGGTAACACATATTCAAACTGACGATGCTGATCATTTCCAGTACTTCTTTATGGCGTTTGGTCCTTCACTTAGAGCTTTTAAAGAACACATTCGCCCTGTCATTTGTGTTGATGGAGCCTTTCTAAAAGGTAAGAATCCAGGATAATTGTACATTGCAGTTGGGAAAGATGGTAATAACCAGATTTATCCTATCGCTTTTGGGGTTGGACCAAACGAGAGCAACGAGGCTTGGAGTTGGTTCATGACCAAGCTCAAAGAATGTATTGGGGACATAGAGAATTTTGCCGTCATCTCTGATAGGCACAAAGGAATTGACTATGCTGTGAATTTGGTGTTTCCAAATGCAATACATGGATGTTGTTGTCACCATTTGAAAATGAACATGCAGGCCAAATTCAGGTCAGTTAGAAAGATAGGCAATGTGTACTGGGGAGCTGCTAAAGCTTACAGGGTTTCAGATTTTATCGAAGCATTCGCTCGACTACGTGAGCTACATGGCCCAGCAGCAGTATATCTAGAGCAAGCTGGTATTCAGAGATGGTCGCGTGCATATTTTCATACCCGTCGTTATAACATAATGACAACAAACATTGCTGAATCATGGAACGCGGTAATGGTTGAAGGAAGACGTTTGCCTATCACAATGTTGATAGAGTACATTAGAACTACTGTCCAATGATGGTTCTACGAAAGACAAACAGCGGCTGGTAAATATTTTATACGTTGTCATTTCTGGTAATTTAGATGATACATAAATACATTACCTTCATGTTTCCATTTCCAGAAGCACGAGAACATTATCTGTCAATGTGGGGTGAACGGAAGATGAAGAAACATGTTACGAAAGCTATACCATGTACATTCAATGGAATAAACCAACACACATTTCAGATTGGGGACCGAGGGAAAGGGGGAATTGTTGACTTAAATGCAGGTACTTGCACGTGTAGGCAATGGCAACTTTCTCAATTTCCTTGTAAACATGTATGTAAAGTTGCATGTGAGAATCGACTAAGTAACGCATGTTGAAACACCTTTCCACATGATTTTGATTTGACAAAATTATTTAACAAGAATTAAATCTCCATGATAAAAATATTCTAACACATTAAATTTAAATGCTTTGGTTTATTTATACTAATGTGTTTGTTCTATGATGAGTTATTTAAATTATAAGACATTAAGTTGTAAGGCCCAAAGGCCCACAAGAGAAAGTCAAGCCCAAGTCAATGGATAAAAGCCTCACGGCCCGAGCAGATCAAAACGCAGCCTGTACTAAGTAAAACGCAAGCCCAGCAATGAGAAGGATCGAGAAGCCTTCAACCAAAAGCTTCAAGACGAAGCTGCTGAGTTGAGCGACAAGAAAGTTAGGTCAGCGACTGACCTGAATAAACTTAAAGACAAAGTACTTCTACTTTGAGTAAATTTCAGAAGACGCAGAAAGCTGTCTGGAAGACTTTACCATAAATGTGGAGACATTCTGTCTTGTCTGACGGAAAGCTGCTGAGCACCGCCGAAGACAGAAGATACAAGAATTTGATTGGCCGAGGACACTGAGCACGTACTGAGTGAAAGCGACAGGAAGCTGTTTCCCTCCAACTGTTATTTCGAAATTCGAAATTACCGGTGCATCAAGTGGCACTATAAATAGGCCACTCAAACGCTTCATTCGACGCAGATCTTCAATCAAGTCGAAACGCTGACCAAATTGATATTCGAAGTTCTGTGAGAAAAGCAAAGCAAATCTTACACTAATTCCAATCCTGTGTAAAAGTCTAGAGTGATCTAAATCATCTAAAGTGTCTTAGCAATTGTTTTTTAGGACAAACAAACACTTATCATTTCTAGAAGTATAGAAAGGAGAAGCTGAGTACTCGGTCATAGTACTCAGCGGTAGAAATAGGAGTGAGTAGAGGTATAGAGGAAGGTACTCTTGTATACTCAGCTTTCTATTGTAAAATGTTTGTGCTCTACCTTTAAAGAGCTCAGTAGAGGATTCTGAAAAGCTCGAAAGGAATTCCGGGGACTGGACGTAGGCAGAAAGGCTGAACCAGGATACGTCTGCTGAGTAATATCTTTCTAACCCTTATCTCCTTAAATTATTGCTTGCTATAATACTGCCTAGTTAAACACTAAAAAGAACATAAGCTGAGTTGAGTGAACTGAGAAGCTGAGTTCAGGAATAGACTCAAGTGCTATCTCCTGACTCAAGGACAGATTCAGACTTAGTCACATGTTGACTAAGCTTGTATCTGAAACTTACTCAGTGTCACTGTGCTAAAAGACTTTGAGTAAGTCTAAGTTAAGAATTAACAGTCAGCCTAACGTGAAATTTTTTAAATAGTTCCTAACCCCCCCCCCCCCCCCCCGTTGGAACTAATCTTGTCACGTTACACGGGACCAACAAGTGGTATCAGAGCTTAACAGCTCACTGAACAAGATATAACTATCTTGAGCTGATCCCCACAATGGCTGAGAACAGCACTCGTTTCCTCCCAGGAAATCAGACAACTCAGATTCTTCCTGAGGGACTGTCCATTACTAGGCCTCCTCTGTTCTTTGGGTCTAACTATACCTTTTGGAAGAACAGAATGAAAAACTTCATTCAGGCAACAAACATGAGTGCATGGCTTTCTATAGTCCAAGGCCCGTTTGTTCTTGTTGAAACTATTGACGGACAAACGTATGTCAAAGCTGAGGCTAATTGGTCAGAGGATGACCTCAAGAAACTGCAAAATCATGTCGCTGCTATAAACATGCTTCACTATATGTTAGATGCTACAGAGTACAATAAAATCTCAGGTTGCGAGTCAGCATAGGAGATATGGAAAAAGCTGGAGGTCACCTATGAAGGAACCAGTAAGGTCAAGGAATCCAAGGTGAACCAACACATGAGGCTGTACGAGTTGTTCGAGATGAATGATGGTGAAGGAATTTCTGACATGAACTCAAGGTTCACCAACATTATTAACGAACTCAGGAGGCTCGGCAAGAACTTTACTGAGGAAGAGCAATTGAAGAAAATACTGAGGAGTCTTCCCCAAAGCTGGCAAGCGAAGAAGACAGCCGTTGAGGAAGCCCAAGACCTAACCACCTACAAGTATGATGAGCTCATCGGATCTCTGCTGACCCATGAGATATCGATGAAGAACTTTGAGGTGAAAGAAAAAGCTGAGGACAAGAAGCAAAAGTCTCTTGTCATGAAAGCTGACTCCACTGATGGGGACTCATCTGATGATGAAGAAATGGCCATGTTCACAAGAAAGATGAATAAGCTGTTCTGCAAGAATGACAATTACAGCAGAAAGACGTTCAAGAAATATGACAAATACAAAGCTGAGTCAAGCGATAGCAAATACAAGAAGGAAAGCTCAAAGCCTATCACATGCTTTGAATGTCATCAAACTGGCCATATCAAGTCAAGCTGTCCTACTCTAAAGAAGGACAAGAAAAGTGGGAGAAAAGCAATGGTGGCCACATGGAGCGATAGCGATGAATCATCCTCATCAGGAGCTGAAGCCACTGAGTCAGCAAACATCTGCTTCATGGCAGATGAGTCTGCTGACCACTGTCTTTCTGAGCAAGCTGACTCATTATGTGCATCTGACAATGAGGAACAACCAACTGAGATAACAACTCTACTTTTGCTCAGAAATGAAATGATCAACGCCCTGAGTGATCTTTACACACTTGTCAAAAAGTGTAACAAGAAAGTTCGAGCACTCAGCAGGCGATGTGATGAGATTGAGGAGGTCAAACTCAGTGACCTTCGTCATCTTCTCCAGGACAATACCAGGTAAGATGAAAATCTAAAAATCATGCATAGGTATGTCACTGAGGTCCAATCAGACTCTAAGAAGCTGGGGAAGGACATCACATCTATTCAGAACCAGCTAAAGGTTCCAAATAAGAAAAGTGTCCATCATTACGCTGAGTACTCAGGTACTAGTCAGCAGAAATGGACTCCCTAACGAAATGTCCAATGCGACTTTTGTGGGAAGAAAGGCCACACTACCAAGGTGTGTTGGCATGCTCAGCACAATGGTGCTGACCCGCCAATAAGGCGTCCCCAAAGGAAGGTCCATTGTGACTTCTGTGGGAAGATTGGCCACACCACAACGTGTGCCGTCATAAAATGAAATATGATGTATCACCTGATGTGCCTAACAAACGAGGACCCAAAAAGACTTGGGTACCTAAAGATAACTAGTTATATTGCAGGTCGGCCTGAGGTGTGCGGAGAAGTCAAAGTTATGGTACATTGACAGCGCATGCTCGAGGCATATGACGGGTGATGAAACTCAGTTCATCACACTTGAGCTTAAACGAGGAGGAAGCATAAGTTTTGGAGACAACAAAAAGGATAAGATAGTAGGGTCAGGAACCATTGGCGGCAATCCTACTATTGAGTCAGTCTCCCTAGTCAGAGGACTTGAATATAACCTACTAAGCGTAGCTCAGCTATGTGATAGTGGTAGAAAGGTTATATTCGATACCACTGGATGTAAAATACTCGAGGGGAAAACGAATGAATTGATTTTCACCGCCCCTCGTGTTGACAATGTCCTTATGCTGAGTTTAGAAAAGAAATTTTCAAAAAATATATGCTTAGTGTCAAAGGAAGAAAATTCCTGGCTATGGCACAGGAGACTTGGTCATGTAAGCATGGACCTCCTGGCCAAACTAGCAAGAAAGCAATTAGTTGAGGGACTGCCCGAACTTAAGTTCGAAAAGGATCAATTATGCAATGCTTGTCAGCAAGGAAAACAAACCAAAAAATCTTTTCACAGTAAAAACATCGTCTCAACCAAGCGTCCACTAGAATTGCTACACTTGGATCTCTTCGGACCAATCCAGCCGCTGAGCTTGGGTGGTAGGAGATTTTCCTTGGTCATTGTAGATGACTTTTCTCGGTACACCTGGATCATCTTGCTGAGTAGCAAGGATGAACCTTTGAGACATTTTCAACATTAGTTAGAAAGCTTGAAAATGATAAAGACCTAAAACTAGCTCACATCCGAAGTGATAATGGTGGAGAATTCAAAAACTAACAGTTTGTTGATTTATGTGAAGCCAGCGGCATTGACCATAACTTCTCTGCTCCTAGAACTCCTCAACAGAATGGGGTAGTTGAAAGGAAGAACAGAACCTTGGTTGAAATAGCCAGGACAATGCTGAGTGAGAATAGGCTTCCAAAGTACTTTTGGGGTGAAGCTGTCAACACAGCCTGTTACATACTCAATAGGGCTCTAGTCAGACCCATATTGAAGAAGACCCCCTACAAACTTTGGAAAGGACGAAAACCCAACGTTGGATACTTTCGTGCCTTTGGTTGTAAATGTTTTATTTTAAATACTAAAGACAACCTTGCTAAGTTTGATTCAAAAGCTGATGAAGCTATATTTTTAGGCTACTCAACAAACAGCAAAGCATATAGAGTTTTCAATAAACGAACTCATGTCTTAGAAGAGTCAGTACACATTGAGTTCGATGAAACTAACCCTGCAGGGAAGGTCATTCAACCGACTGAGGATGATCCATACTCAGCAGATGCTGACCAAAGTGGAGCCGCTGAGTTACCACTTCAAGGGCTGGCCAAAGGTAAAAACGACACTCAAATTGTTTTCACTGACCAATCTAAACCTGCAGAGATTCCAAAAGGCGTGAAGTTCGTCTTCCTTCGGTTCGGGAAAGGATATTATCTAGCATCTTAAACTGCAGCTGTGGGAAGTTAGCACTTTTCTTTGATCCGCCCTACTGCTCGGTTGAAACACAACCAGCTCAAGACACTACAGTCTGTTGGGGTTTAGTGTCCTATAGACAATTGTTCTAGGATACAAACTTAATGTAAATGAATTGTTCTTTATATCATTTGTTTAATGAGATATATGTTTTATAACTATATAAAGGCAATCCCTTTTAAGCACTAAATAAAGTCTAATAAAAGGAAATCCGTAAGTTTATTTAAAGTGATTATAAAGTGTTCATACAAGCATGAAATGAGACAAAACTTTATAGTAAACTGATAAACTTAAAACCACCCCAAGTCAAGTGATATGTTTGGGATTGACATATCACTGTTGAGACTTGTATGTAACAATGTCTTCTGTCCGACAGAAAGCTGATCTCACAAGATTCATATATACAGATATCTGGACAGTTACATAGATCCGATGAAACGTTTAGGATTGGGGATCCGATTTGAGATAACAGGATGGGTAGATTCATCCTTGTCACCTGTTCATCTCATTGGTATTAATAGGTATAACTAATCCTCAGACTCAAAGGAATATTAATTGGTATTCTGGATTACGGAATGTGATGCTTTGACTCTGGTGTAACACGATCCTTAACAGAGATGACTCTGGGGTGTGAACAGTAGACGTTGGGTATCACAGGAAGTGATTGCGGAGTCGTTATATATTGGATTGAGCATTTATCACTCCCGATAAATGGGAGATACATCCATGGATCGCTTGTGGAAGACTCGACTCTAAATCCTTGCAAGGTGATAGCTTAAGAGTAAGAAATACAAATTTCACTTAACCTATCTTTTTGAGTTGACTCGGCCTGTACAAGTAAAACGAACGTCTCGCTATATGTGACTTGACATCACCCATAGTCATAAGATTCAGTTCAAGGATGTAGTTGATAAAGGATCGAATTATACTGTAACTAATACGGAAAGGTTAACGACAGAATCAACCTGTCTTCTTATAGCTCTGGGGGAATGATTACGGACTTGCTAATCACATACTCTGTACATCATTCCGTTATGCAAAGATTAAATATAATTCTTTGAAAATTAATTTAATAACGTTGCATACGGCTAGAAGCAATAAGAACTTAATGGATCACACATAAGACTTGGAACCTAAAAGAGATATAGATGTTAATTAATTGATAGAAGCCCAATTGAGCCCAATAAGGCCCATGGACATAAGGGGGTCGAAATTCATGTAGTAATATACATGAATAATTAATTTGATTTTGTTAATCCTAATTAGATTAGGAATATGAATTAAATTAATTAAGAGATAATTAAGTTAGGAGTTTTAATTAGATTAATATACTCCTATTATTATCCAATAAGGTTATTATTATTATCCTTAATATATTAGATATATAGTGAGATAATAATTAGGAATTCTATTCCGAATGGAATTCCTATTCAGTAACCTAATTCTATCTAACTAGGGATTAGATACAAGAGATTATGAGTACCCATTCCCTTGAGATTTTTGAAATCCAAGCAAGCCATACCCTACTTGTGATTTTCGAAACTCACCTAGTCCAAGAGAGAGAAAATTCGACACCCCTAGTTCGAGGACGAGATTTCTCTACGGCTTCGTTTGATCAATTGATTTTCATCTATTTCTTTTATCCTTGATCTTGTGTTGATTAGTTAGAGGCAATCTACTTTGGTTGCTATTCAACGGTTGATACTAAATTAATCTTCCCGTGTTTTATTTCGTGTTTGGGAACTCGAAGAAGAAAAACAAACAAAAGGGAGAAATTCGTTTTACTACTCCTACATCAGGTCAGTTCACGATTTCGCGGATTCCCGGAGATTGAACCGTCAGATCGTCGCGATTTTTGGACAGGAGCTTCTAGACATATTCTTCCACGTTTCCACCAAAGGGATTGTCGTTCGGGGGTCTGGAAGGTCTGTTTCGGATAGGGGCAGATTGGTAAACAATTTCTATCTCTTTTTGAAGTTGTGGGCACTTCGTTTGCAACGGTAGATAGAACTTCTAAAAGGTATTTCTTCTTATCCTTCTTTATATGAAATAACGGTTAACGGATCTTGTGGTTAAATGGAAATAGGTTAAAAAATTTATATTTCCGTTGCTATACCTTAGCCTAATTTCCAACACAGTCAACCGACTGAGGATGATCCATACTCAGCAGATGCTGACCAAAGTGGAGCCGCTGAGTTACCACTTCAAGGGCTGACCAAAGGTAAAAACGACACTCAAATTATTTTCACTGACCAATCTAAACCTGCAGAGATTGTTGAAACACAACCAGCTCAAGACGCTACACTACCGAAAGAAATCAGAATCCCAAGAGGACACTCTGAAAGCGCCATTTTCGATGCTACTGAGAATACCCTGATGACAAGGAATCAACTCATGAGATACCTCAGCAATGTAGCATTCGTCTCAGTTCTGGAACCAAAGAATTTTTCAGAAGCTGAGAACGACGAGTTCTGGATGGGTGCAATACAAGAAGAGCTTGATCAGTTTAAAAGAAATGAAGTTTGGGACTTGGTGCCAAATCCAAAAAGCCAGAAGACCATAGGAACGAGATGGGTCTTCTGCAACAAGCTAGATGAACAAGGGAATGTAGTCAGAAACAAAGCAAGACTTGTAGCCTAGGGTTACAGTCAGCAGGAAGGTATTGACTATGGTGAGACCTTCGCCCTAGTGGCAAGGCTTGAAGCAATTAGAATATTATGTGCATATGCCAGTTTCATGAATTTCAAATTGTTTCAAATGGATGTCAAAAGTGCATTTCTTAATGGAGTTATAAATGAGGAAGTCTATGTTAATCAGCCTCCAGGGTTTGAGGATCCTAAATTCCCAAACCATGTTTATAAACTCAAAAAGGCTTTGTACGGTCTCAAGCAAGCACCACGTGCTTGGTATGAGAGGCTGACCAATTTCCTGCTGACTAGAAATTATGTCAGAGGCAAAGCTGATACAACCTTATTCATTAAGAGAAAGGGTAAAGACACCCTGCTGGCTCAAATATATGTTGATGACATCATTTTTGGTTCTACTAATGAGTCTATGTGCAAGGAGTTTAGTAAGCAGATGCAGACTGAGTTTGAAATGTCAATGATGGGAGAACTCAACTTCTTCCTTGGACTTCAAATCAAACAAGGCAAGAATGACATCTTCATCAGTCAAACGAAGTATGCTAAGGAGATATTGAAGAAATATGAACTTGAAAATTGTAAGCCAATATCTACCCCAATGGGCACTGACACTGTCCTCTGTGCTGAGGAAAGTGGTAAGTCAGTAGATAGCAAATTATATCGAGGTATGATTGGCTCCTTACTTTACTTAACAGCTAGTAGACCGGGCATTCAGTTCTCAGTATGTTATTGCCTAGATATCAATCTAACCCTAAGGAATCTCACTACATAGCTGTAAAAAGAATCCTTAGATATTTGCAAGGCTCAGTGAATGCAGGTTTATGGTATCCCAACACTCATGACTTTACACTTCTTGGATACACTGACGCTGACTATGGACGAGATAAGCTGGAGCGAAAAAAGCACTTCAGGAGGATGTCATTTCCTTGGAAGCTGTCTTGTGTCTTGGTTCAGTAAGAAGCAGTCGTCAGTAGCCTTGTCAACCACTGAAGCTGAGTACATTACTGCTGGAAGCTGTGTTGCCCAAGTCCTCTGGATCAAGCAATAGATAGAAGATTATGGTGTTCAGACCAAAATTATTGAAGTCAAATGCGACAACAAAAGTGCCATTGACCTATCAAAGAACCCAATCCAGCACAGCAGGATGAAGCATGTCAGCATAAGGCATCACTTCATTAGAGACCATGTACTCAAGGGTAAGATCAAGCTGACCTACGTCCCAACGGATGAGCAGCTTGCCGATATCTTCACCAAGCCACTGGCTCGTGAGCAATTCAACATACTCAGAGAAGCTATCGGTATGTTTAATCCTCTTCAATAAATTCTAAGTATAATTCATGCTGAGTGATTTGTTACATACTGAGTGGCTATGCATGCTGAGTGATTTTACTATGCAAAGTTATAAAACTGACCTATACACTCAGCACTTGAACTGCTGAGTAACTACGTTGCTGAGTAAAGCAACTTGCACAATTAGGGTTTGCACGCGTATTTAAGTAGCCTCTAGGATGACATAAGCGTCATCATTAGTAAAACCACGCGCCGTTTCTCGCAATTAATGTCAGTAATAACTGACTATCGATGGTTCAAATTCCCACCGTTCTTCCCGACCTCTCAAATCAACACTTACCGGCTATAAAAAGTGAAAGATTTCTCACTATTTACTTTCTACGCTTGATTTTCGCACTCGAACTCTCTCTCTCAAATCTCAAATCCCTCAGAAAATTCCTAAAAGCTCTTCAAGAACATCATGTCTGATTCCCAGAATCTCTCCGATGACCAGTACAAAGACAACCGATCAGATATCAATCCTGCTTCTCCACCTGAGCAGGAGTATGATGAAACCTCTTAAGAAGAAGCTCAAACGGGTCATGGTCAGCACGACAAACCCATGGATGAAGTCAGCATCCTTGGCATTGACCCCAACACCGAACACTCAACTCCTTCAAAGAAGAAGAAGAAGGACAAGGGTAAGAAGCCTAAAGAAAGAACCCTTCTAACTGTGTTTTCTGATGTTGAGAACCTCGATGTCATTCCCTCACGATGGTTCTCCAAGAGCTTCGTTGAAGCTGAGAAACCCTACAGTGAATGGATATCCAAGAACGGATGGACTAAACTCTTTTCTCTCAACGGCCTGACTTACCTGAGGCTAGTGACTGAGTTCTACTCAAATTTATTGGTTGCAAAAGACGATGTTGATTTCATGGTCACATACGTAAATAACAAAAAAATCATCGTCAACCCCTTATACCTGGCCACACTCTTAGACTTAAAGGAGGAAGGAGCTGAATTAAGGAAAACCAATGACTATAAGCGAGTCAAGTACACTGCTGAGTTCTGTAAGCCAGAAGGACATGTAGGTGAAGTCTCGTGGAATTCACTAAGTCTGCATCAAAGACAAGCCCACTACATCTAGACCAACTACTTGTTCCCAAAGGTCAACGCCACATCTTCCGCATCCAACTTCGAGCAGTGCTTCCTCTGGCATATGTTGAACTACAAACCTCTGAATATGCCTGTGTTTTTTATCGGAGCATTTCAACGAAGCACTGGAGCTCTTCGAATGGGATCACTCATCACTGCGATCCTCAAGGATCACAAGATCAGCTTCAAAGGTGAAGAAAGTGTAGTGGGGATGGAAATCACTGTTGAGATCCTCGATGGACTAGCACACAGCCTTCCTTTCAAATCCAAATCAAAGAAAGGAAAGGAAACTGTGATAGAAGATGAAGAGGAAATTGAGCTGCCCAGTAAAGCGAAAAAGAGAAAAGGAGACACGTCAGCTGCACAGAAAGCTAAGCCGGCACTCCAAACTGCCAAAAGACTTAAAGTGGTAATGACCAGACCTTCTCCAACTGAGTCAGCTAAGAAGAAAGCTGACCCTACTAAGCCTTCCCAAAAATGACCTGTTGTTGTCCAAGAGATTAAGGACGAACAGGAGGAAACTGAGCAACCCCTAAAGAGGAAGAAGGCTTCTGGAGTCACACCATTGAACGCAACTCCTTTGGATTTTGCTGTTCCAAAGGACTCCTTCTTCCTGCGAGCTCAGGAAACTGATGATATTGAAACAACTCATCATAATCAATAGGAAAAGTCTGTCTCTGCTGAGAAGACAAAGAAGAATGCACCGAGCAACTCAACTGCTAAAGAACAGGCTACTGAGCCAGAAACTGAGTCCCCTGTTGACACCACGACTGTTGAAGAACAGGTTGAGGACGTCCATCTTGATACCTCTCCTAAGTCAACAAACATCATCTCTGCTGACCAAACCCCTTCTCCAAAACTATCCAAAGAAGGCAGTGATAAAAGATTCAAAAGGAAGTCACACAAACCACCCATGTTTGATGTTCTGGATGACTCTCCACTGCGTGATCCTATAGTTGAACTGACTGCATTGGATTTCAACTTCTTCTCCAAACCAATTGCAAAACCCTCGCCAGTCAAGGAAAAATAAGCCTCTATTTCTGGTAGTCAGGAACATGCCGAAGCTGATGCTCCTAAAGGTCAAGAGTCTGCCGACACCGCTACTCATGCCTCAACTGAGCAAGTGATCGAAGAACCTGCTGTTCAGCTTAATGAACAAGCATCTGAAGACACTCCTGCTCAAGACAATCTCGAGCTGACTCCTCCACAAGTCAATACTCAGCTCCAGCCTGAAACTGAGCAGGAAGGCACTGCTGCTGCGCAAACTGATCCTATCCAACCTGAGCAGCAAGTCAACAAGTCAGCTACGACTGACGGATCCATCTCCCAGGTTGCCACTCCCATTGTTCACACTTCATCTCAGCATGAGGGCACCTCCATTTCTGGCGAGCAACCAAATATCCAAACACTAACCAGAATTTAGTTCCTGAGAATCCATTAATTGATCCCATGAGCTTCCTTACTACTTCCCATTCTGGGAAAAGAATCCTACAAGCTGCTCAAGAGCTGATCGCGGATATACAACGTACTCATGCCTCTGATGCTGAGTGTCATACTGCTGAGCCTACTCAACTGAGCACCATAACGCAACTTCTGACTGAACTCAAAAGTCTTAAGGAGCTTTTGTGTGTGCTAACCAATATGGTTGCTCAGCAGCTAAAGCAGGAGTTTGCTACGAAGATGGCTAACCTTCATCTGCACATGGTGCACCATATAGATACCATTGAAGGAAAGCTAAATGCTTTATCTACTGCAAACTCCGGTGTAGCTCAGTCAGCCCAAGTAGCTCAAGTCTTCACTGAGTTGACTGCCACTAGAGACTTGATTACTCTTCCTCTCAATGCACCATAGAGCAAATCGCTGAAGCTATTCGCATGCTCAGCTTATCCAGAGAAGAGATGCAAACCAATCAGGCGAAGTCATCTAAAATCTTCCAACTCACCAAGTCTACTTATCAGTATGTCACACATCAATCCAATCAGCGCCATCACTATGATGTTGCACTGCTCAGGATGTACCATCAGTCCTACGCCAAAATGACGGACTCCATTACCTGGATGGGCAAGTCACTTGAGTTTATACTCAATGTCATCAGCTCTCATATGGAGATTCCGGCGTCCAACATGGCTGGTGGTATCCAAGTGTTTGAAGGGCTTAAGCACAGTACGAGTCAACTCCAACAGTATTCATCCTTGCTAGTATTCATCCTTGCTAACTCGTGTTGTTGATCAAAGGAAGTTTTATGCTGCTGTCCCTTAGCCCATTGATGCTGGCAAAACGAGGGAGAAAAACAAACATCCGGCAGACGGAACTCAAAAGAAACATCCTGGTTCCACTTCTGCTGTTCCTCCCAGTACACAAACTCAGTAACAAGATACAACGAAGCCAAGTCAGCAAACAAAGCCCAAATCGAACCAAGTTCAAGTCAACATTAGAAGATAGATTTTTTAACTTGCGTAATCTTAGTGTTTGCTGCTGACATGTTTCTTGTTGCACTGAGTTAATATATTACCGTATCTTCTTTTAAACAACTGTGTTATCTGTTTATCGCTTGATGCTTATCTACTGTGTTGATATAGATTCATGTCCTTTCTCACATGTCTTCTTATTGAAATCTCATTAAACAAAGTAACTGAAGCTTGTGAACATAAAAATTAATCAAGTACTTGGCCACTGAGTAAAACTACTAAGCCCCAACTAATTCACTCAGCCTACTTTGATATCTGAACTTAATCTTCCGCTTAACTTAATATCAAAACTGAGTAAAGTGAAAGTGTTCCAAGTACTGACCTTACTCTGAAAACTGACTTTAGACTTACTTGATTAAACCTTGAAATGTTTAAAGTAAAACTAAGTCAGTAGTTCAACCCTTACGGGGGAGAATCTTAAGAGGTTAAGAAAAGGTCAACCACCATGGGGGAGCTCAACACTGAGTTCCTTATTGAATATTTTTGCCAACATCAAAATACGGGAGTTTGTTGAAACACCTTTCCACATGATTTTGATTTGATAAAATTATTTAACAAGAATTAAATCTCCATGATAAAAATATTCTAACACATTAAATTTAAATGCTTTGGTTTATTTATACTAATGTGTTTGTTCTATGATGAGTTATTTAAATTATAAGACATTAAGTTGTAAGGCCCACAAGAGAAAGTCAAGCCCAAGTCAATGGATAAAAGCCTCACGGCCCGAGTAGATCAAAACACAGCCCGTACTGAGTAAAACGCAAGCCCAGCAATGAGAAGGATCGAGAAGCCTTCAACCAAAAGCTTCAAGACGAAGCTGCTGAGTTGAGCGATAAGAAAGTTAGGTCAGCGGATGACCTGAATAAACTTGAAGACAAAGTATTTCTACTTTGAGTAAAGTTCAGAAGACGCAGAAAGCTGTCTGGAAGACTTTACCATAAATGTGGAGACATTCTGTCTTGTCTGACGGAAAGCTGCTGAGCACTACCGAAGACAGAAGATACAAGAATTTGATTGGCCGAGGACGCTGAGCACGTACTGAGTGAAAGCGACAGGAAGCTGTTTCCCTCCAACGGTTATTTCGAAATTCAAAATTCTCGGTGCATCAAGTGTCACTATAAATAGGCCACTCAAACGCTTCATTCGATGCAGATCTTCAATCAAGTCAAAACGCTGACCAAATTGATATTCGAAGTTCTGTGAGAAAAGCAAAGCAAATCTTACACCAATTCCAATCTTGTGTAAAAGTCTAGAGTGATCGAAATCATCTAAAGTGTCTTAGCAATTGTTGTTTAGGACAAACAAACACTTATCATTTCTAGAAGTATAGAAAGGAGAAGCTGAGTACTCAGTCATAGTACTCAGCGGTAGAAATAGGAGTGAGTAGAGGTATAGAGGAAGGTACTCTTGTATACTCAGCTTTCTATTGTAAAAGGTTTGTGCTCTACCTTTAAAGAGCTCAGTAGAGGATTCTGAAAAGCTCGGAAGGAATTCCAGGGACTGGACGTAGGCGGAGAGGCCGAATCAGGATACGTATGCTGAGTAATATCTTTCTAACCCTTATCTCCTTAAATTATTGCTTGCTATAATATTGCCTAGTTAAACACTAAAAAGAACATAAGCTGAGTTGAGTGAACTGAGAAGCTGAGTTCAGGAATAGACTCAAGTGCTATCTCCTGACTCAAGGACAGATTCAGACTTAGTCACCTGTTGACTAAGCTTGTATCTGAAACTTACTCAGTGTCACCGTGCTAAAAGACTTCGAGTAAGTTTAAGTTAAGAATTAACAGTCAGCCTAACGTGAAATTTTTTAAATAGTTCCTAACCCCCCCCCCCCCCCCCCGTTGGAACTAATCTTGTCACGTTACACGGGACCAACAACGCATACCAATGGGTTGATAAATACTACATCAACAACGCAGTTAGATTAGCTTACACAGAGTGTATCTACCCACTCGAACCACAGACGGAGTGGACACTATGCCATTTTCCCTTTCACATGACACAAGATACATGATAGACATTTGTTTTCATGTCGTGTGAATATTTTTCGTGACAGTATTTTAACTGTATGTCATCTGAAAGCGAAATAAAAAAATGCGCTCGATTCTCAGATGACATTACGATTACATAATCCCATCATCCAAAGAAAACGCGCGTTTTCATTAAATTTCACTTACTCAACAGATGACACTTCTAATAAATGAATGTCATTGTTTGGCGAAAACAAAAAAGCGGCAAATGAAATTTCACTTACGCGGCCAATCCCCAAATTTTAGGCGCTCTTGTTTGACTAGAATTTCAGCTGATATATAAACCCTCTCTCTAATCCCAAACCCCAGTTTAGGTTACGCAAGAGCTTCATCCCTCTCATCCCTCTCTATCTCCATGGCTAATTTGAACATGCAATCACTGGCTGAGCTATAAACACGGTACTGGTAAGTATCTATTGATTTTCATTGTTCCTTACTCTCTCTTTTCCTCATCCGATTTACTTTTGTGTATGTCGATTTCAGCAGCTGGAATAAGGATCTATTGATTTTTAGAGCTATGATTTAAAGGGTTAGATCTCTCGCTTAGATACTGATTTTATTGTATTCATTGTTAGATTCACCGCTGAAATTCTTGGGCCATTATCTTTTTTAACCTAGGGCAATACAGTGCCGGTTGCTGAAGATGTTCTGATTTCTTTTTATTTGAACGTAATATTTGTTGGGATAGTAAGAATGCTACATGTGAAGGCTGACTGAAGAGATTGTTATTCAGTTCTTGCGTTTAGCATATGAGAAGATTTCTTTAACTTATTGAGTATATATTGTTGTTATGTTGGTTTGAACTGATTGGCTGCATGTATGATGTTGTTGTGGGTGGTGCTTGTTGAAACACCTTTCCATATGATTTTGATTTGACAAAATTATTTAAGTAAATGATAAAAAAAAATATATTCTAACACATTAAATTTAAATGCTTTGATTTATTCACACTAATGTGTTTGTTCAATGTTGAGTTTATTAATTTATAAGACATCAAGATAAAAAGCCTAAAGGCCCACAAGTGTAAGTCAAGCCCAAGTCAACAGATCAAGACCTCACGGCCCAAGAAGATAAAACGCAGTCGTATCAAGTGAAACGACGACTCAGCATCAAGAAGGATCGAGAAGCTTTCTAACAAAAGCTTCAAGAGGAAGTTGTTGAGTTAAGCGACAATGCAGTCAGGTCAGCGGCAGAACAGAACCAACTTATAGACAAAGTATTTCTACTTTGGGTAAAGTTCAGAAGGCGCAGGAAGCTGTCTGGAAGACTTTGCCGTAAATGGCGAAACATTCTGTTCATCTGATGAAAAGCTGTTGAGCACTGCCATAGACAGAAGATACAAGAATTTCATTGGCCAACGACACTGAGCACGTCCAGAATGAAAGCGACAAGAAGCCGTTTGCCTCCAACGGTTATTTCGAAATTCGAAATCACCGGTGCTTAAAGTGTCACTATAAATAGGCCTTTCAATTGCTTCATTCGATGCAGATCTTCAATCAAGTCGAAACGCTGACCAAATTCATACTTGAAGTTCTGTGAGAAAAGCAAAGCAAACCTTACACCAATTCCAATCTTTGTGTAAAAGTATAGAGTGAACTCATTCATCTAAAGTGTCTTAGCAATTGTTGTTTAGGACAAACACTTATCATTTCTAGAATAATAGAAAGGAGAAGCTGAGTACTCGGTTATAGTACTCAGCGGTAGGTATAGGAGTGAGTAGAGGTATAGAGGAAGGTACTCTTGTATACTCAGCTTCTATTGTAAAAGGTTTCGTGCTCTACCTTTAAAGAGCTCAGTAGAGGATTCAAAAATTTCGGAACGAGTTCCGGGGACTGGACATAGGCGGAGAGGCCGAACCAGGATATGTCTGCTGAGTAACATATTTCTAACCTTTAAACTCCTTTATATATTGCTTGCTATAAAACTGACTAAGTAACGAACTCACGCTGAGTTGAGTGCACTAAGAAGCTGAGTTCGGGAATAGACTTAAGTGATATCTCCTGACTCAAGGAAAGAAGCAGACTTAGTCACCAGTTGACTAAGCTTGTGTCTTAAATCTACTTAGCGTCGTTGTGTAAACCTTTTCTCAAAGAAAAGAAGTCAGCCTTAACGGACAAAATTTTGAATAGTTCCTATCCCCCCCCCCTTGGAACTAACCTTGTCACGTTATACGGGACCAACAAGTGGTATCAGAGCTTAAAGCTCACTGAGCAAGATATAACTATCTTGAGCTGATCCCCACAATGGCTGAGAACAGCACTCGTTTCCTCCCAGGAAATCAGACAACTCAGATTCTTCCTGAGGGACTGTCCATTACTCGGCCTCCTCTGTTCTTCGGGTCTAACTATACCTTTTGGAAGAACAGAATGAAAAATTTCATTCAGGCAACAAATATGAGTGCATGGCTTTCTATAGTCCAAGGCCCATTTGTTCCTATTGAAACTATTGACGGCCAAACGGTTGTTAAAGCTGAGACTAAGTGGATAGAAGATGATCTCAAGAACCTACAAAATCATGCTTCGGCTATAAACATGCTTCACTGTGCATTAGATGCTGCAGAGTACAACAAGATTTCATGTTGTGAGTCAGCGTAGGAGATCTAGAAGAAACTGGAGGTCACCTACGAAGGAACCAACAAAGTTAAGGAGTCCAAGGTGAACCAGCACATGAGGCTGTACGAGTTGTTTGAAATGAATGATGATGAAGGAACCTCTGAAATGAACTTAAGATTCACAAACATTATCAACGAGCTTAAAAGACTTGGCAAGATCTTTACTGAGGAAGAGCAAGTCAAGAAGATACTGAGGAGTCTTCCCAAAAGCTGGCAAGCCAAGAAAACTGTTGTTGAGGAATCTCAAGACTTGACCACCTACAAGTATGATGAACTCATTGGATCTCTGCTGACCCATGAGATCTCAATGAAGAACTTTGAGGTGAAGGAGAAGTCTGAGGACAAGAAGCAAAAGTCTCTTGTCATGAAAGCTGACTCCACTGACGGGAGCTCAACAGACGATGAAGAGATGGCCATGTTCACTAGAAAAATGAAAAGGCTGTTCAGAAAGAATGATAAGTATTCAAAGAAGCCTTACAAGAAGTTTGACAAGTACAAAGCTGAGTCCAGCGACAGCAAGTACAAGAAGGACAGCAGGCGATGATAAATCCCCTCCGTTGCATCTGACGATGAGGCACACTCAACTGAGGTAATATCACTACCCTTGCTCAGAAATAAAATGATAAATGCCCTGAGTGACCTCTATACACTTATCAAAAAGTGTAACAAGAAGGTTAGAGCACTCAGCAGGCGATGTGACGAGATTGAAGAGGTCAAACTGAGTGACCTTCGATATCTTCTCCAAGACAACTCAACTTTGCATAGCAACGTAAAAACTATGCATAAGGTTGTCTCTGAGGTCCAATCAGATTCTAAGAAACTGAGAAAGGATGTCACATCTATTCAGAATCAATTCAAGGTTCCGAATAAAAGAAATATTCCTTTGAACACTCAGTACCGAAGTACTAGTAAGCAGAGATGGAATCCTCAGTGGAATGTCCAGTGTGACTTCTGTGGGAAGAAGGGACACACCACAAAGGTGTGCTGGCATGCTCAGAACCGGGGTGCTGACCAGTCAGTGAGATATCCCAAACGGAAGGTCAGCTATGACTTCTGTGGAAAAAATGGACACACTGTCCAAGTATGTCGTCATAAGATTAAATATGATGCTTTACCTGTTGAGCCTAACAAACAAGGACCCAAAAAGACTTGGGTACCTAAAGATAACTAGTTATATTACAGGTAAGCCTGAGGTGTGCTGAGAAGTAAAAAATGTGGTACATTAACAGCGCATGCTTGAGGCATATGATGGGTGATAAAACTCAGTTCATCACACTTGTGCATAAACGAGGTGGAAGCGTAAGTTTCGGAGACAACAAAAAGGGTAAGATAGTAGGGTCAGGAACCATTGGTGGTAATCCTACTATTGAGTCAGTCTCCCTAGTCAGCGGACTCAAATATAACTTACTCAGCGTAGCTCAGCTATGTGATAATGGGAGAAAAGTTATATTTGATGACACTAGATGTAAAATACTCGAGGGAAAAACAAATGAATTGATTTTAACTGCCCCTCGTATTGACAATGTCTTTATGCTGAATTTGGAAAAGAAATTTTCAAAAAATGTATGATTAGGGTCAAAGGAAGAAAATTCCTGACTATGGCACAGGAGACTTGGTCATGTAAGCATGGACCTCCTGGCCAAATTAGCAAGAAATCAACTAGTTGATGGACTCCCAGAACTTAAGTTCGAAAAGGATCAATTGTGCTATGCTTGTCAGGCTGGAAAACAAACTAAAACGTCTTTTCATAGTAAAAACATTGTCTCAACCAAGCGTCCACTAGAGTTGCTACACTTGGATCTCTTCGGTCCAGTCCAGCCGCTGAGCTTGGGTGGTAGAATGTTTTCCTTGGTCATTATATATGACTTTTCTCGGTACACTTGGATCATCTTGCTGAGTAGCAAGGATGAAACCTTTGAGACGTTTTCAACTTTAGTAAGAAAACTTGAAAATGATAAAGACCTTAAGTTAGCTCACATCCGAAGTGATAATGGTGGAGAATTCAAAAACCAACAGTTTGCTGAATTCTGTGAAACCAACGGCATTGACCATAATTTCTCTGCTCCTAGAACGCCTCAACAGAATGGGGTTGTTGAAAGGAAAAACATAACCTTGGTTGACATAGCCAGGACAATGCTGAGTGAGCATAGGCTTCCAAAGTACTTTTGGGGAGAAACTGTCAACACAACTTGCTACATACTTAATAGGGCTCTAGTTAGACCCATATTAAAGAAGACCCCCTACGAACTTTGGAAAGGACGAAAGCCCAACATTGGATACTTTCGTGCCTTCGGCTGTAAATGTTTTATTCTAAATACTAAAGACAACCTAGCTAAGTTTGATTCAAAAGCTGATGAAGCTATCTTTTTAGGCTACTAAACAAACAGCAAAGCATACAGAGTTTTCAATAAACGAACTCAGGTCTTAGAAGAGTCAGTACACGTTGAGTTCGATGAAACTAACCCTGCAGGAAAAGACAAGCAGCTGACTGAGGATGATCCATACTCAGCACCCGCTGACCAAGAAACAGCCGCTGAGTCAGTACCTCAAGGGCTGACCAAAGGTAAAAGCGAAACTCATATTGTTTTCACTGACCAATCTATACCTGCAGAGATTGTTGAAACACAACCAGCTCAAGACATCACTCTACCAAAAGAGATCAGAATACCAAGAGGACACTCAGAGAGTGCCATTCTTGATGCTGCTGAAAACACCCTGATGATAAGAAATCAACTCAGGAGATACCTCAGCAACGTAGCATTCGTCTCAGTTCAGGAACCAAAGAACTTCGCTGAAGCTGAGCACGATGAGTTCTGGATGAGTGCAATGCAAGAAGAACCTGATCAGTTTAGAAGAAATGAAGTATGGGACTTAGTACCAAATCCAAGAAGCCAGAAGACCATAGGAACAAGATGGGTCTTCCACAACAAGCTGGATGAACAAGGGACCGTGGTCAGGAACAAAGCAAGACTTGTAGCTCAGGGCTACAGTCAGCAAGAAGGTATTGACTACGGTGAGACCTTCGCCCCAGTGGCAAGGCTAGAGGCTATAAGAATTTTATGTGCATATGCAAGTTATATGAACTTTAAATTATTTCAAATGGATGTTAAGAGTGCATTCCTTAATGGAGTTATAAACGAGGAAGTCTATGTTAATCAGCCTCTAGGGTTTGAGGATCCCAAGTTCCCAAACCATGTTTATAAACTCAAAAAGGCTCTGTATGGTCTCAAGCAAGCACCACGTGCTTGGTATGAGAGGCTGACCAGTTTCCTACTGACTAGAAATTATGTTAGAGGTAAAGCTGATACAACCTTATTCATTAAGAGGAAGGGTAAAGATACCCTACTGGCTCAGATATATGTTGATGACATTATTTTTGGTGCCACTAACGAGTCCATGTGCAAGGAATTTAGTAAGCAGATGCTGACTGAGTTCGAAATGTCAATGATGGGAGAACTCAACTTCTTCCTTGGACTTCAAATCAAACAAAGGAAAAATGGCATCTTCATCAGTCAAACTAAGAATGCTAATGAGATATTGAAGAAGTATGAACTTAAGAACTGCAAGTCAATATCCACCCCTATGGGCACTGACACTGTCCTCTGCGCTGACGAAAATGGTAAGTCAGTAGACAGCAGATTGTACCGAGGTATGATTGGCTCTCTACTCTACTTAACTGCTAGTAGGCCGTGTAACCCCCTCACTTGGATCACATGATATCTCACACAATATCAGTTATAGACATGCTTTCAATTCTCAATCATATAAATTTCAATCTCATATAAACTTTATATATTATACATAAGAGAAAGCATTTACAATACACGTTTAAGTCATTATCCTACATAGAGGATTTACAAAACAAAAGTACATCACAAGACTCCAAAATGCCTAGATGAGAATGGACTGACACTGCTGGTGCGACTTTAAGCAAGAAGAACTCCACCTAACCTGTAAAATCTGTTGGCAAGGGGTGAGCTGCCTACTCAATAAACATATTATGCATATATGTATATACAAAAGTAATGTAAAGAGCACAAATCAAAATATATCATCAATACCAAGTTAGAATTTATTCACCTGTTTCACTTATTATAGTAATATCAATATGAAAAACATGCTCCAAAATGACTGAAAGCAGTACCCTAGATTTCTGTTTAGGGCACTTGATACATATCTTTCATTTGGACAGCCTAAAACCAATTCAAACAACACCAAAACGCAACAAACTCAATCAAAACTCATCCACAACAAATCCTATGATAATACCTAGGTATTTCAGAATCTCAAACTCATAGAAAACAAGCTAAAACAGCATACTAACCTTCAACTTATGTCTATCACCTAGTATGCTTCCTAACTTGACTTGTTTGGTTTGAAAATGGAAGAAATTGGAAGATTTTTCTTTGGAGAGGTTTAGGGTATGAACAAGGAAGGTTTTGCTGAAGCTTTGGTCGAAATTGTGGCTGGAATAGATAAAGAATGAGTTGTGCACATCATTTGGCAAATGAAGAGGTGTATTTTGTCTTAATATTGGGGTGACACCTCGTGCTTGCTCACAAACCTCAAATTCAGCCCTCCTAAAGTGTAACTTAATCAATTTAGGACATATGAATTCATTCATTCATGCATTTAAGTCCTAACTCAATTAACCAATCGTTACATCTTAATGATACACTAATCGTCTACTAATCGCCTACTAATCGCACGGTAATTGCATTATGCATACAAAACTTCTACTGACAATGAGATGAATCTAAAATGTATGTATTCAATTATGAAAACATATATGAATGTGGGAAGACTCATATGTTAGGGTTTTAGGGATGTTACAGGCCGGACATTCAGTTCTCAGTATGTTATTGTGCTAGATATCAATCTAACCCTAAGGAATCTCATTACATAGTTGTAAAAAGAATCCTTAGATATTTGCAAGGCTCAGTGAATGCAGGTTTATGGTATCCCAATACTCATGATTTCACACTCATTCGATACACTGACGCTGACTACGGACGAGACAAACTTGAACGAAAAAGCACCTCAAAAGGATGCCACTTCCTTGGAAGCTATCTTGTGTCCTGGTTCAGTAAGAAGCAGGGATCAGTAGCCCTGTCAACCACTGAAGCTGAGTATATTGCTGCTGGAAGCTGTGTTGCTCAAGTCCTATGGATTAAGCAACAGCTAGAAGATTATGGCGTTCAGACTAAGACAATTGAAGTCAAATGTGACAACAAGAGTGCCATTGACCTATCAAAGAACCCAATCCAGTACAGCAGGATGAAGCACGTCAGTATAAGACATCACTTCATCAGAGATCATGTACTCAAGGGAGAGATCAAGCTGACCTATGTCCCAACGGATGAGCAGCTTGCCGATATCTTTACAAAGCCACTGGCTCGTGAGCAATTCAACATACTTAGAGAAGCCATTGGTATGTTTAATCCTCTTCAATAAATTCCAAGTATAATGTGTGATATATGCATGCTGAGTTGACTACCATGCTGAGTGATTTATGCTAAATCAATGTCTATTACATGCTGAGTAGATATACATGCTGAGTGGTTATCTCAAGCTGAGTTACTAAGCACACTAATAATTCCTTTGCGTAGAACTGACTACTCAGAACATTAAACGTTTAGAATTCTTAACACTGAGTAAAGATCTGTTGCAAAATTTAATGCGAAACACGCAAATTAAATAGCCACCTAGGATGACGTAAGTGCGATAATTAGAAAACACATGCGCCGAATGTGTCATAAATGCCAGAATCCTTGTCGATTGAGTATCTCGAGGTCAAACGGCCACCTCAACGCTTCAGATCAACTCGACACCTCTATAAATAGTGGACGATTTCCCACTTTTACCTCTTTACGCTTAGAAATTTCTGGTATTCAAATTCTCTCTTCTCTAAAATCCCAAACTTCTCAAATTTCTCTAAGGATCATGTCTAGCGATTCTCAGAATGTCTCCGGTGCCGGTTACGACGACAATCGCTCCGATGAAAATCCTCCATCTCCTGCTCAGCAGGAATTCAGCGAGACTCCCACCAAGTCTCATGAAACTAGTCAGCGTGACCACTCTAAGGTCACTACACCGAGCAAGAAAACCCAGGCTGACCAAGCTACCTCTTCGAAAGGGAAACAAAAGGAGGATAAGGGAAAGAAACCAAGGGAACGTACCTACTCTCTGGTTTACGAGAGTGTGAGGGGGTATAAGGTTGACCACTCTCGCTGGTTCTCGAAGGGATTTATGGAAGCTGAGCAACCCTTCTGTGAGTGGATCTCAAAGAATGGCTGGACCGAGCTGTTCTCAACTCGAGAAGCCACCTATCCTGAGTTAGTGAAGGAGTTCTACGCTAACCTCAAAGCCGCTGATGATGACCGGGACTACATAGTCACCAAGGTTCAAGGGAAGGATATCTTCATCAACCCTCCTTACCTTGCCAAACTGCTGAAACTGAAAAACGAAGGAGCTCAACTTAGAAAATCAGGTGACCAAGATAAAACTAACTACACCGTTGAGTTCTGTAAACCCGCCGGTCATGTAGGAGAGATATCCAGCACTTCCATGGGTCAGAATCAAAAGATGGATCATTATATCCTGACAAACTTTCTCTTCCCAAAGATCAACGCTACTTCCTCAGCGTCGAACTTTGAGCAATGCTTCATCTGGCATATGCTAACTGTTGAAACACCTTTCCACAAGATTTTGATTTGACAAAATCATCCATGATTAAGAGGCAATTAAATTTAGATGCTTTGATTTAATTGTACTAATATGTTTGTTAAATATTGAATGCAAAAATATATAAAGTAAAGACAGGACAAAAGTCAGCATAAACGAAGCTGAGTAGAACGGAACTCAGCATGACAGAATAGAAGCTGAGTGGAGTTAAAATTCAGAAGCAAAACGAAGCTGACGAAAGTTGAAGACTTCTTCAGGAGCGGTTAAACAGAACGGAGCTAACCTTGAAGGAACTCAGCATGAACGTTGAACATTCGAAAAGAACAAAGGAAGCTGAGTAACAGTCAGGACAACATGAAGGATCCGTTCACTAAAAGACAAAGTCTGCCAATCTTCTGCACCAATAATTGGAACCTCGAAGACACCTAAAAGACTAATTCCAAGAGTCATGGGACGTTGGATTATTGGAAACAGACAACTGGCACAAACAGACAAACCAGACGCTAGAAGACAAACCTGACGCCTGAAGAAAACAGAGAAAGGGAATGGAGGTGCAGTCTGAAGCTTTCCAGAAATTGTTCCCCAAAAGAGCCGTTTTGATGTTAACGGTTAGGACATTTCAAAACGATCAAATCTACAGATTTCCTTCCATAAAAGGACAATCGAAAAACTTGGATAAACACTGAAGCATCGAAAGAAAAATACAAGAGAGAAAGTTTCAAAAGCACTCAAATACAAAAAGAATCTTACACCGACTTTTCTATTCTATGTGTAAATGCTAGATTGATTTGTAATCATCTAAAGTGTTCTTTAGTTCAAAAAGAACAAGTCTGTGATCAATAGGAATATTGAGAGTGTAAAGCTGAGTGCTTGGTTGTAAGCATTTCAGTGGTAGAGAAATCTAGGTGCTGGGTTGTAGCACTTAGTAGGAGTTGAGTAGACGAATAGAGGAAGGTACTCTTGCATATTCAACTGCCTTGTAATCGGTTTGTGCTCTACCTTTAAAGAGCTCAGTATTGGATTCAAAAATCCCGGAGGACTTTGGGGACTGGACGTAGGCAGAGAGGCCGAACCATGATAAGTGATACTGAGTAATCTCTAAACTCTCTCTTATAATTGCATGTGTTGTTTACTTTATTTACTCAGCATATAAATTGTCTAAGCTGATCTTGAGTAAGTAAGTGGTGCTGAGTTAGAAGCTGACCTCCAAGAGTGTCAATTCTCAACTCACAAGAAAACAACTTTAGTCAACATCTGACTAAAGCTGTCTTCAAACATATCTCACCAAGCTGACCATAAGCTGAGTTAATAAACTCTCAAAATAACTTCCAGTCAGCTTAATTAAAACACGAAAAAGTTATAATAGTTCCTAACCCCCCCTTGGAACTAATTACCAGGGACCAACACTAACCTACCAGCCGCTCAACATGCCAGTCTTCCTCATAGGTCACTTGTCATGAAAGCTGACTCAACTGAAGCAGAGTCAACTGATGATGAGGAACTGGCCATGTTCACCAGAAAGATGAAAAAGCTATTCAGGAGAAATGATAGAAACAGCAAAAGGTCATTTAGAAGAAATGATAAGTATAAAGCTGAGTCAAGTGACAAGTACAAGAAGGACAGCTCAAAGTCTGTCACATGTTTTGAGTGTCATCAAACTGGGCACATCAAGTCAAGCTGTCCCAATCTCAAGAAAGAGAAGAAGGGAAGCAAAAAGGCTATGGTAGCCACATGGAGTGACAGTGACGAATCAACATCATCTGAAGCTGAGCAAAATGAAACAGCCAACATATGCTTTATGGCGGATGATGGAGCTGACCAATCCCAATCTGAGCAAGCTGACCTTTCTGATGAAACTGACCAGGAGGATCACAGCAATGAGGTAACATCCTTACTCTTACTTAGAAAAGAAATGGTAAATGCCCTGAGTGACTTGTATACACTAAACAAAAAGTGTAACAAAAAGATTAAGGCACTCAGCAGGCTCTGTGATGAGATTGAAGAGGTCAAGCTGAGTGACCTCCGATATCTTCTCCAGGACAACTCTGACTTGCATACCAACATGCAAATCTTACATAAGTTTGTCACGGAGGTTCAATCTGAGTCAAAGAAACTTAGAAAGGATATCACAATGTTACAGAGTCAAGGGAAGGGCTCAACTAGAAATAAACCCCATGCTGAGTACACAAATACTAGTCAGCATAAGCAATTCACTCAATGTGAGTGTTCTGGAAAAAGGGGACACACGAAGGGTATGTGTTGGCATAACAAGCGGTCTATCCAATGTGACTTCTGCGGAAGAAAAGGGCACACCACAAAAGTATGTTGGCATGCCCAACACAATAATGCTGATCATACTCAGTTCAACCCACAAAGGGTACCTTTTTGTGATTACTGTGGTAAGCCAGGTCATACCATAAAAGTATGCCGTCACAAGTTAAAATATGATTTTGCTCCTGTTTATACTAACAAGAAAGGACCCAAAAGAAATTGGGTACCTAAAAATGAATAGTTTAAACTGCAGGTCAGCTTGACATGCGTGGAGAAGTCAAAACTAAGGTATATAGACAGCGCATGCTCAAGGCATATGACAGGTGATGAAACTCAGTTCATCACACTAGAGCTTAAACGAGGTGGAAGTGTAAGCTTTGGAGACAACAAGAAGGGTAAGATAGTCAGCTCAGGTACTATCGGAGGTAACCCAACTATTGAGTCTGTCTCCTTAGTTAAAGGTCTCAAATACAATCTGTTGAGTGTAGCTCAGCTTTGCAAGAGCGGCAGAAAGGTTGTATTTGATGATACTAAGTGTCAAATACTCGAGGGAAATACAAATGAGTTAATTTTAACTGCCCCTCGTGTAGAAAATGTATACATGTTAAACTTAGAAAAACTGTTTTCTAAAAACATATGCTTAGTGACTAAAGAGGACAACTCCTGGCTATGGCATAGAAGACTTGGGCATGTCAGCATGGACCTTCTTGCCAAATTAGCTAGAAAGCAATTAGTTGAGGGATTACCCAAATTAAAGTTTGAAAAAGATCAACTGTGTAAAGCGTGCCAGCAAGGCAAACAAACTAAAAAGTCATTTCATAGCAAAAATATTGTCTCAACCAAAAGACCATTGGAATTACTACACTTGGATCTTTTCGGACCTATCCAGCCACTCAGCTTGGGAGGTAAGAAATTTTCCTTGGTTATTGTAGATGATTTCTCTCGGTACACTTGGATCATCTTGCTGAGTAGCAAGGATGAAACCTTTGAGATGTTTACCACATTGATCAAAAAGCTTGAAAATGATAAAGACCTAAGAGTAGCTCACATTAGAAGCGACAATGGTGGAGAATTCAAAAATCAACAGTTTGATGAATTCTGTGAAACCAGTGGTATTGACCACAACTTCTCTGCTCCTAGAACACCTCAACAAAATGGGGTTGTTGAAAGGAAAAATAGAACCATTGTCGAAATAGCTAGGACAATGCTGAGTGAAAATAGGCTTCCAAAGTACTTCTGGGGTGAAGCTGTTCACACGGCATGTTACATACTGAACAGGGCTCTAGTTAGACCTATACTTAAGAAAACCCCATATGAACTTTGGAAAGGTCGAAAGCCTAACATTGGATACTTTCGTGCCTTTGGGTGTAAATGCTTTATACTCAATACAAAAGACAACCTTGCTAAATTTGATGCTAAAGCTGACGAGGCGATCTTTTTAGGGTACTCAACAAACAGTAAAGCATATAGAGTATTTAACAAAAGAACTCAGGTCGTAGAAGAGTCTGTACATGTTGAGTTCGATGAAACTGACCCTACAGGTAAGTCAGCTCAGCCTGAAGAAGATGAACCAGGCTCAGCTTCCGCTGATCAACCAGAAGCCTTTGTGTCATCTATACAGGAGCTGACTCAAGGTAAGCAAGAAATTGAAATATCATTTGCTGACCAATCTATTCCTGTAGAGATTGTAGAAACACCTCTTCCAAACGACTCAACACTGCCCAAGGAAATAAAGATCCCAAGAGGACATACAGAACAAGCTATTCTTGATGCCGCCAACAACAAATTAATGACCAGAGATCAACTTAGAAAATACCTCAGCAATGTTGCATTCGTCTCAATACATGAGCCAAAGAACTTTGCTGATGCTGAGCAAGATGAATATTGGATCAATGATATGCAAGAAGAGCTTGACCAATTCACCAGAAATGATGTATGGGATTTAGTACCTAAACCTAGGAATCAAAAGCCCATAGGAACCAAATGGGTCTTTAGAAATAAGCTAGATGAGCATGGAAATGTGATTAGAAACAAAGCTCGACATGTAGCCCAAGGCTACAGTCAGCAAGAGGGTATAGACTATGGAGAAACATTTGCTCCTGTTGCTAGATTAGAAGCTATACGTATATTGTGTGCCTATGCTAGTTACATGAATTTTAAACTATACCAAATGGATGTAAAAAGTGCGTTTCTTAATGGCTTTATAAACGAAGAGGTATATGTTAATCAACCTCCTGGGTTTGAAGATTCAAAATTTCCAAACCACGTTTATAAACTCAAAAAGGCCATGTACGGCCTAAAGCAAGCTCCAAGAGCTTGGTATGAGAGGTTGACCAACTTCCTGCTGACCAGGAACTATGTCAGGGGAAAAGCTGACACAACCTTGTTTATTAAGAAAAAGGGTAAACATACCCTACTTGCGTAGATATATGTTGAGTAAAATATCTACTCCTTACTAAGCTTGAAAATGAAAAAGCCACCCTATGCTGAATTGACATATATATTAAGTGATGACACTGAGTAGGCATAAAAGCTGAGTAAACATCCTATGCTGAGTAGATAAACATATTGAGTAATCACTCTATGCTGAGTAAATACGCATGCTGAGTAAGTAATATATGTTGAGTTACTTAGTGATAGAGGAATTATCTTCTCAAAAGTTAGGCAATAAATATCGTGGATGCTTCGAATTCTAGTAAAACTTAGTAAAAACCCACTCGCGTAAAGAGAACCTACACGTGTAACCTCTGGCACCTTGGGAAGATGCACATTAATGGCAAATCCCATACGCCGAAGATGTCATAATTGACAGAATTTTTGTCAGTTGAACGTCCCTAGGTAAAAACGGCTAGTTAATGATTAAGGACCGTCGTAGATTTATATAAAAAGTGGAAAAATCCCCACTCTTCATTCACTACGCCTGTAATCTCCTAAAATCGAATTTCTTTCTCTCTAAGAACTTCAAAATCTTCAAAAATGGCTCCCGGCAAAAACAAAAACCCTCAAACCACAGATAAACCCACTGACCTCGCGGGTCCTTCAATGGAAATAGAAAGGAAAATGATCAAGGTACACTCCAATGTCAACAATCTGGAGGTTTTAAAGTGTCGATGGTTTTCTCCAAGTTTCGTCTCGTCTGAGAAACCATTCTGCGAATGGATCGAGAAGAACAAATGGAAAGGTCTCTTCTCTCTTTCAGGAACAACCTATCCCAGGTTAGTACGGGAATTCTACTCGAATCTACATGTTGATACAGATGACTGTGACTATCTGGAGACCACTGTTAAAGGTCAGAAAATCATCGTAACCCCTGCCTATCTAGCCACATTGCTAGACTTACCAGACGAAGGAATTCAGTTTAGAACGACAAAGGAGAAAATACCAAAAGCCACATCTGATAAGCTAAAGGGGTTCTGTAAACCCAAAGATCATAAGGGGGAAATACCTAGCACCTGTATGGGTAAAGCACAAAAGATGGTCCACTTCATGCTGACCAACTTTATCTTCCCCAAACTCAGCTCAGCTTCATCCGCATCAAACTTCGAACAGTGCTTCATCTGGCACATGTTGACCTGCACTCCATTCAATATTCCCGTCTTTCTAGTTGGAGCGTTTCAACGAAGTGGTAAGAAACTCCGCTTAGGCTCAATCATTACAAAAGTTATACAGGACAAGCAAATAGAGACGGTGAATGAGACAAGCATATTGGGAAGTGAAATTACTGCAGTCCTGCTGGATGGACTATTGTATAATCAACCCTTGAAGGGTTATAAAGGAGCTGGAGATGCTGAGGAAGATGAAGAAGATGAGCAACAAGAAATTGAGCCTGAAGCTGAGCCTGCAGAAGATGTTGAGGCTCATGCTGAGTCACCTGAGACAGCTCAGCCTGAGAGAAGGAAGAAGAAGAAGGCTGCAGAAACCTGCTCCAAGGACATTCATACTATCCCAAAGAAAGTAAGGCTTTCATCAAGAGAAAAAGCTAAAGCCGACAAGGCTAAGGAGCAAGCTGAGAAAAGAAAGAGGCAAGAAGAGCCTGAGGATGAGAACGAAGAAACTCCAGAAACCCCTTTAAAGAAGAAGAAAAAGGGTAACTCCTTAAAGATAGTAGAAGCTGTCCCACTAGCCTCTACTCAACCTGAAGGTCATGGAACTGACCAAGAAAAGGAAGCTGTGGAAGAGACTGAGCAACATGTTGAACACCAAGAAGATAATACTGAGCAGGAAGAATGTCCCAATGTTGAAGAACCTCAGGATGATACTGAGCAGAGAAAGAAAGAAAGTAATGCCGTTGAGGGTCCTTTTGAGCAACCTGTAGAAGAGGAGACAGTTGCTACTGAGTCTAGTGAAGGTATTCGAACTGACCATTCACCGATAAAAGAACTGAGACACGGCGAAGACTCAAAAAGAAAGCACAAAAGCAAATTGATCTCATGGACGACTTTCCCATTGATGAGCCTGAAACTGACCTTTCTACAATCCAGTTCCAGTACTTCTCAAATGAAACCGAGTCACCACCAGAAGATCCAGTGGAAAAACAAGCCTCTGTTACTCAGGATGAGGAACAAGCCAAAAACCCTGCAGATCCAATCCAAGATGCTCAAGGTAGCACACTTCCTATCTCCACTTCCCCACTTCAAGATGAGCAGATTAACTTATCTAATCAAGTTCCACCCCCAACACAACATGTTGATGATTCAGCTCAAGAAACCCATCAAAGTCCAGGTACCAATCAAGGTACTCAATCTGGCAGAGAACCAACTCCTCCACCACCATCAAACTTTGTACCAGCCTCTGAGTCCAATACTGCTAAGTTTGCATACTTGAATGCTACTGAGTCTGGCCGATGTGTCATTGCTTCTGTTCAGTCCTTGCTTCAAGACTTCAATACTACTCAAGCTGATGGTCACCAATCCACTCAAGCTGAGTCCTCTCACCTGTCTGGTATTACTCAGCTTCTAAATGAACTTCGAGGGGTTAAGGATCTGGTTAGTGTTATCACTGCGGTTCAAACTCAGCAACCTAATCAAGAGCAAATCGCAAAACTGACTGAACTAGTGCTTACAATGGCCACCCATATGAATTCGCTTGAAGGCAAAATTCACCAACTGTCAGAAGTCAATCCAGGGTATGTCACTTCCACTGAGCTTCAAAGCTACTTTGTTAAGCTAGCAGGGGAACTGACCACCTCTACAGCAACTGCCAATCTTGAGTCTATTACATCTACTGAATTGCAAGACTGTTTTACCAAATTGAATGCTGAGCTGACCAAATTAAGTCCACCCGGCAATGCTGAGTTTGCCACCTCTGCCGAACTTCAAAAATGTTTCACCCAACTTCATACTGAGCTGACCAGCACAGGTGATCTAGTATCCTCCTCTTCCCAGTGTACTATTGACCAATTGAGTGAGGCAGTCAGACTACTCAACATTGACCGAGTCCAAATGGATGTTGATCCCATCTCCAACACTGAACTCATGAGCTTTTCACAAGCTATCATGAAGGCAATGCGCATCAACAATGGCCAGCGCATGTTTTATGATTCTGCTCTGCTCAAGCTGTTCCATCAAGCTTTTGGTCAGATCACAAGCTCCCTCACCTGCCTGAGCAAATCTCATGAATGCCTCCTCAGTATGATCAGCAGCTCTCTTAGGGTTCCTCGGCATATCCAAGATGATAGTGTGCCAGTCATTGATGGCTTGGGTGAAAGCACCAAAAGGCTCCAGCGCTACTCTCAGTATCTCTCCTCTGCAGCACGGAATGAAACTTTCCTCTACAAACCCGATGATGGCAAAACGGGGGAGACAAGTAAAGGAGGAACTCAGCCTCAGCCTGCAGGTACTGCGTCTGGAAGCAAAGGAAAAGGCATTGCTTATGTTGATCCCTCAGCTCAAAGAAAGAAGAAGTAAAACTAGCTAGTCTGTGTCTAGAGACTTAGCATCATATCCTGTTTCCTATTTTTGTTGTCTACTGGTTAGGTTAATATGTTTTTTTTGTTGTTATGGTTTAATCTAATATCACAAGTATTAGTTTTCTTCCTGATCTGACTAATCAAGTTTGAACAAACGAATCAAAAAGGTTAAACACATTAACACTAAAAACTGAGAGACAACATCCTTCCAAAACTGAGTCAGTACACACAAATGTCTTAAGTCTAATCAAATTAGATCTTGGAAGGTTTAGAATAAAATTAAGACAAAATGTATGCAACCCTTATGGGGGAGTCATATCAAAAATATCAATCATGGGGCAACTTATAACTGAGTTCCGTAATTATGTATTTTGCCAACATCAAAATGGGGGAGTTTGTTGAAACACCTTTCCACAAGATTTTGATTTGACAAAATCATCCATGATTAAGAGGCAATTAAATTTAGATGCTTTGATTTAATTGTACTAATATGTTTGTTAAATATTGAGTGCAAAAATATATAAAGTAAAGACAGGACAAAAGTCAGCATAAACGAAGCTGAGTAGAACGGAACTCAGCATGACAGAATAGAAGCTGAGTGGAGTTAAAATTCAGAAGCAAAACGAAGCTGACTAAAGTTGAAGACTTCTTCAGGAGCGGTTAAACAGAACGGAGCTGACCTTGAAGGAACTCAGCATGAACGTTGAACATTCGAAAAGAACAAACGAAGCTGAGTAACAGTCAGGACAGCATGAAGGATCCGTTCACTAAAAGACAAAGTCTGCCAATCTTCTGCACTAATAATTGGAACCTCGAAGACACCTAAAAGACTAATTCCAAGAGTCATGGGACGTTGGATTATTGGAAACAGACAACTGGCACAAACAGACAAACCAAACGCTAGAAGACAAACCTGACGCCTGAAGAAAACAGAGAAAGGGAATGGAGGTGCAGTCTGAAGCTTTCCAGAAATTGTTCCCCAAAAGAGCCGTTTTGATGTTAACGGTTAAGACATTTCAAAACGATCAAATCTACATATTTCCTTCTATAAAAGGACAATCGAAAAACTTGGATAAACACTGAAGCATCGAAAGAAAAATACAAGAGAGAAAGTTTCAAAAGCACTCAAATACAAAAAGAATCTTACACCGACTTTCTATTCTATGTGTAAATGCTAGATTGATTTGTAATCATCTAAAGTGTTCTTTAGTTCAAAAAGAACAAGTTTGTGATCAATAGGAATATTGAGAGTGTAAAGCTGAGTGCTTGGTTGTAAGCATTTCAGTGGTAGAGAAATCTAGGTGCTGGGTTGTAGCACTTAGTAGGAGTTGAGTAGACGAATAGAGGAAGGTACTCTTGCATCTTCAACTGCCTTGTAATCGGTTTGTGCTCTACCTTTAAAGAGCTCAGTATTGGATTCAAAAATCCCAGAGGACTCTGGGGACTGAACGTAGGCAGAGAGGCCGAACCATGATAAGTGATACTGAGTAATCTCTAAACTCTCTCTTATAATTGCATGTGTTGTTTACTTTATTTACTCAGCATATAAATTGTCTAAGCTGATCTTGAGTAAGTAAGTGGTGCTGAGTTAGAAGCTGACCTCCAAGAGTGTCAATTCTCAACTCACAAGAAAACAACTTTAGTCAACATCTGACTAAAGCTGTCTTCAAACATATCTCACCAAGCTGACCATAAGCTGAGTTAATAAACTCTCAAAATAACTTCCAGTCAGCTTAATTAAAACACGAAAAAGTTATAATAGTTCCTAACCCCCCCCCTTGGAACTAATAACCAGGGACCAACACTAACCTACCAGCCGCTCAACATGCCAGTCTTCCTCATAGGTGCCTTTCAACGCAGTACTGGAACTCTTAGATTAGGCTCCCTAATCACCAGGATCCTCAAAGATTACAAGTTGAACTTGGTTGAGGAAATTGATGTTTGGGGAACTGAGATCACTGCGGCTGCACTGTTCGGCTTGGTCTATGGTCAACCTATTGTTCCCAAGAAGGGAAAAGGAGCCGATGTTAAGGAAACGGAGGGAATGCTGACCAGAAAAGGGAAGAAGGGAAAGCAAGCTCAAGCTGACAAACAGGACAGAAAAAGAAAAGCTGTTCAGACCCCTTCAAAAGATGTTGTTTCTCCACCAAAGAAGGTACGGTTTGTGTCCAGAGGAACAAAGCCTCAAGTTGCACAAGGTCAAGCTAGACCTAAGTCAGCAGAAAACCTCAAAAGGCAAGCTGAGCCTGAGGAAGAAGAAGAACAAGGGGACACTCCTGAGCAACCACTGAGAAAGAAGAAGAAGGTCTCTTCTGAGTTAAGTCCTATCGACGTACCCCCACTTGGAGTTGTCATCTCTGAAGACTCTCATTTTGTGAGAAGTCAGGGCATTGTTCTTGAGAAAAACCCCAGTGACCAATATGAAGAAGAACTGGGTGGTCAGTTTGATACTGAGGAGACAATAGATGTTGAGCAACATGAGACAACAAATGTTGAGCAACATGAACCAATCAACACTGAGCTTGTTGAAGAAGAAGCTGAGCCAACAGCAAATGATCACGCTGATCAAGGGGCACCTTCACCTACTGACTCAATTGAGTCCATTCCTGCTGACCCCTCTCCTCAAAAGACTAAGAGATTAAGGAGACTTAAGAAGAAGGCACATAAATCCCCTATCATTGATCTTATGGGTGACTCTCCACTGCGGGATCTGATCACTGACCTTTCAGATATGCAGTTTAAGTTCTTCTCAAATCCCACTGAGTCTCCACCAGAGCAATAGGAAAAGCAAGCCTCTGTTTCTCAGCCTAAGGAACATGCCGACTCAATTGCTCCTCTAAGCCAAGGTGATATCGAGCAAGTGCTCGAAGTTCCTGCTCCTCAACATGTTGAGCTAGCTAAGGAAATACCTGCTCAGGTCAGTGCTGAAACACCTCAACCTCCTCAAACCAATCAGCTTCAGCCTGACTCTGAGCAAGTAGATAATTCTACCGATCATTCTCTTCCACAACCACAAGTGCAGAATATCAACCAATCAGCTCCTCCTGGCAATCTAAACTCAAGTCCAGCCGCTGATAATGTTGGCACTTTAAATAATGAACTAAACCAAACACCTCCTCCATCCGGTTCAACTCATATTTCGGAATTTGGGCCACACACTGATGGAACCTACAACTACTTACACGCAACTGAGTCTGGTCGAAGAATCATTGACTCAGCTCAAGCTTTGCTCCAGGACCTTCATCAAACCAATGCCGAAGCCACTGGGTCAGTTCCTGTTGAGCCAACTCAACTTTCATTTGTCACTCAGCTTCTCACAGAAATCATAGGTCTTAAGGATCTTCTAAGTGTCATGACTTCACTCCAGTCTCAACAGTCCAAGCAGGAATCGATAACAAAGCTGGCCGAACTCCAGCTGACAATGGTCAATCACATGAACTCTCTTCAGGGTCAACTTCACAACCTGTCAGCTGCGTCAGCTGCGAACTCCATGTATGCAACTTCTGCTGAAGTTCATCAACTCTTCAACCAGCTTCACTCTGAGCAAGCCAGAACCAATGAGCAAGTCTCTTCCTCCTCCCAATGCTCCATTGAGCAAATCAGTGAGGCTGTCCGTATACTCAACTTGAGTAAGGAAGATATGGAAACTGACCAACTCAAGACGAATGAAATTCTGAAGTACTCTCGAGTCACTTTCAACCATGTGCGCCACTCGAATGTTCAACGTCAGTATTATGATTCGGCTTTGCTAAAGATGTTTCATCAAGCTTATGCCATGCTGACTAACACTATCCACTGGGTTAGGAAGTCTCAAGAATACATCCTGAGTATGCTCAGTGCCTCGACTATCAGGGTTCCCAGTTCTGTTCTGGATGATGGTATTCCCGTCTTTGACGGTCTCAATGAAAGCACTAAGAAGCTTAAGGCATATTATGCAAGGTTAACTCGTGCTGCCATCGAAGACACCTTCATTCCTCCTCCTCCCGATGCTGACAAAATGGGGGAGAAAGAACAAGCTCAAAGAACTCAACAATCAGGAGAAGCATCAGCAAGTCAACATAAATCCAAGGGAAAGGGAAAAGCTAAAGAGCATGATGTCCAACTTAACCACAAGAAAAAATAGCTTGACTAGGATTGCTAGATTTAGTTTTGATAAACTTGTAGTCTTTCCCTTATGTATTTTGTTGTGCTGATCCTTAATACAAAACTATGCATGCATCTACCTTTTTCAAAACTGACTAAATTTATGTGATGCTTACTTATGTTTTGTGCTGAATATTTAACGTATCTTCATAAATCAACTGTGTTATGTGCTTACTTTGCTTCATGATTTTCTGCTGTGTTGATCTATAAGTTGACCTCTTTTATATGTCTTCTTAACTAAAACTCATTGAACAAAGATATAGTCAGCGTACTCTGATATCTAAATCTTCCGCATAAACTGAGTTAAAAAGAATATGTTCCATGAGCTGACCTATTTCTGAAAACTGACCTTAGACTTACTTGATTAAACCTTGAAATGTTTAAAGTAAAACTAAGTCAGTAGCTCAACCCTTACGGGGGAGTATCTTGAGTAATATAAGGTCAACTATCATGGGGGAGCTCAACACTGAGTTCTTCACTGAATATTTTTGCCAACATCAAAATGGGGGATTTTGTTGAAACACCTTTCCACATGATTTTGATTTGAAAAAATTATTTAAGTAAATGATAAAAAAAAATATTCTAACACATTAAATTTAAATGCTTTGATTTATTCACACTAATGTGTTTGTTCAATGTTGAGTTTATTAATTTATAAGACATCAAGATAAAAAGCCTAAAGGCCCACAAGTGTAAGTCAAGCCCAAGTCAACAGATCAAGACCTCACGACCCAAGAAGATAAAACGCAGTCGTATCAAGTGAAACGACGACTCAGCATCAAGAAGGATCGAGAAGCTTTCTAACAAAAGCTTCAAGAGGAAGCTGTTGAGTTAAGCGACAATGCAGTCAGGTCAGCGGCAGAACAGAACCAACTTATAGACAAAGTATTTCTACTTTGGGTAAAGTTCAGAAGGCGCAAGAAGCTGTCTGGAAGACTTTGCCATAAATGGCGAAACATTCTGTTCATCTGACGAAAAGCTGATGAGCACTGCCATAGACAGAAGATACAAGAATTTCATTGGCCAACGACACTGAGCATGTCCAGAATGAAAGCGACAGGAAGCCGTTTGCCTCCAACGGTTATTTCAAAATTCGAAATCACCGGTGCTTGAAGTGTCACTATAAATAGGCCTTTCAATTGCTTCATTCGATGCAGATCTTCAATCAAGTCGAAATGCTGACCAAATTCATACTTGAAGTTCTGTGAGAAAAGCAAAGAAAACCTTACACCAATTCCAATCTTTGTGTAAAAGTCTAGAGTGAACTCATTCATCTAAAGTGTCTTAGCAATTGTTGTTTAGGACAAACACTTATCATTTCTAGAAGAATAGAAAGGAGAAGCTGAGTACTCGGTTATAGTACTCAGCGGTAGGTATAGGAGTGAGTAGAGGTATAGAGGAAGGTACTCTTGTATACTCAGCTTCTATTGTAAAAGGTTTTGTGCTCTACCTTTAAAGAGCTCAATAGAGGATTCAAAAAGCTCGGAACGAGTTTCGGGGACTGGACGTAGGCGGAGAGGCCGAACCAGGATTTGTCTGCTGAGTAACATATTTCTAACCTTTAAACTCCTTTATATATTGCTTGCTATAAAATTGACTAAGTAACGAACTCACGCTGAGTTGAGTGCACTAAGAAACTGAGTTCGGGAATAGACTTAAGTGCTATCTCCTGACTTAAGGAAAGAAGCAGACTTAGTCACTAGTTGACTAAGCTTGTGTCTTAAATCTACTTAGCGCCGCTGTGTAAACCTTTTCTCAAAGAAAAGAAGTCAGCCTTAACGGACAAAATTTTAAATAGTTCCCCCCTGTCACGTTATACGGGACCAACAGTGCTGCTGAGATAGGTTTGCAATATATCTTCCACTTGGATTGTTATCTAAATGAGTATGTGTATGTATATGAACATAGAACTCATTGATTTAGGAAACTAGCCTGATTTTGAGTATACATATATATATTGTTATGTGGGTTTGAATTGAACGATTACATATATGTATGATGTTGTGGGTGATGATGAAATGATTGGTATGAACTTATTGGTTAGATATAACTGATTAGGTATACTCTAAAGCTTTGAACGTTCATTGCGATTGGCAATACTCTTACACCTATGAGTTATACTGATAGAAGTGATTGAGTATGTGTATGTGTATGTGTATGAAACATGTTTATGTTTGATGTTCTGTTGATGTTTATGTTTGAGGTTCTGTATGAGTATGTGTACGATTGTTCATTTGGGCATGTAGCTTATTAATCATGCATCAAGTATTAGAGGAACATTGTAAAAGGGTCATTGAGCATGTATGAAGCATGTATTAAAGGGTAAATTTAGGCTAATTGCATGTACTGATATGGCTTGCAAATGATAAGATATATATCACCATTCTCTTTTTTATTTGAACATGACCTATGATGATAAGTAAGGAATAAGTTGTATGCTTGTTATAGCATGTTCACTTGAATATACATGTCTGCTTGAATAAGTTGTCTACTTATTATAGCATGTTAGACATACTCCTAAATCTCCATTACTATGTATCATGTCACTTGGCTTGTTATACTTATGGAAAAGTGTTTAACATGGTGATGAAGTTGTATGATTCTAACAACACAAGTTTATGACTAAGCTTGTGGTGACAGTATCATACACTTTATCACCATGCTAACTTCACCATGAACTGTACAATCCAAGTGGCAGGTACATAGTGGTGGTTTTATGATGCTATGAGAACAAGTTTTAGACATGCACGAATAAGTTGTCTATTTGTTATAACATGTTAGGTATACTCTTAAAGCTGAAAATGTTATGAAACCATTCAGGATGGTGATGAGATAAGTTTATAATATACCTTCCACTTGGCTTGTTATCTGATTGAAACCATTCAGGATGTTGATGGGTTTTCGATGCTATTAGCATATGAACTTGATATTATGTTTAGGAAGGTAGCTGATCATGCATACTCTTAAAGCTGAAAATGATGAACTTGCCTGATTCTTTTCTATTTTAACATGAGTTATGCTGATGAGACATATGTTTCATGTCAATTTAGCATGTTATGTGTTATGTGTCTATGTATGAAGCATGTTGGCTTGTTTTATGTTCTGTTTATGAAGTAACTGATTCAAGAATAGACATATGTTTCATATCAATTTAGCATGTTATGTGTTAGGAAGTAGAACTGATTCAATTTAATAGACATAAACGAATAAGTTGACTACTTTGTTATAGCATGTTATGATCCACTTGAATATACATATATATGTCTACTTGAATAAGTTGTCTACTTTGTATTGCCTATCAAAAAAGGATAGTGTGCAAGGGGGGCATTATGATGTGACGTGCGAATAGCGTACAAGGGGGGCGTGATGCGCGATTAGAAAGGAGATTTTGATGCTAAAGAAACACTGGAGCCGGATGGATGGAGTGGAGTATTGGAGGGGCATGGAGCCAAGTACACATGTAATCAGTAATCACTCTGTTCTTCAAGAATGGCTCTATGCCCATCCAGTAGTCCACACCATCCAGCTCAGTGTTTCTTTGGCATCCAAATCTCCTTTCTTCAAGAATGTGCAGATGATAAACAAGGATATCGGGATGATGGGGAACCATTAGAGTTAAATAGCGTCGAATACTGGAGGGGCATGGAGCCAACATTGAAGATCAGTTTGATTACCATGTACATTTGTAATCAGTTGTAGACACCGAGTCGGAGGACCTGTGACGAAAACCTGGAAACAAGACGGTGGAAGCGATTGATTCTGAAAGTTTCAAAAAGAAAAAAATAATAATAATAAATAAATAAAATAAATAAGTTACGGTCGGTCGCTGTTGTCGATCGGATAGCTCGCGAATGCTTAACGGCACGGTGCGAGTGCTTAGCGGCGGCTGGCGCGCGTTCGACGATAGTAGGACGCCCGCTCGACGACGCGAAGCGCGCGCTCGACGTCTATCGGACGCACGCATCCAACCATGAATGGTTCGCGCTCGGTGTCTGAGCAAGACACGAGCTTGACGGCACGGGATGCGCGCTCGTCAGCCACGAGACGTGTGCGCCCGGCAGCGCGGAACACGCGTTCGGCGGTCAGAACGCATGAACGCCCGACGACGCGGAGCGCGAGCTCGACAGCCGCAGGGCGTGCACGCCCGACGACGTAAGACGCGCCCCGGCGGCCGTTGAGCGAGTGCCCGACCGCGTCGGGCGGAAGCCCAACGGTAGGCGGGCGCGAGCGCCCAACCGCGTCGGGCGGACGCCCAACGGCAGTTGGGCGCACGCGCCCAACCTCGCGTTGGGCGCTCGCCCAACGCTGTTGGGCGACCGCCCAACAATTGTTGGGCGATCGCCCAACAATCGTTGGGCGGCCGCCCAACAAGCCTTGGGCGGCCGCCCAACGGCTTTGGGCGACGCCCGATTTTACTCGGGCGTCGCCCATTGATCCGGGACCCGTTTCCCTATAAAAAGGGGCACGGATCCCAATGAAAGGAGGGGGGAAATTTTGGAGCCTTTCTCACTCTAAACATTTTTAGAGAGAGAAAGTGAATTTTTTTTCTCAAAAATTCCGAATTTCCTAAAGTTAAATTTTTACTAAAAAATATAAAAAAACGGAAGAAGGCGACTCGTGGAATCAATCGGCTTCGACTGTCAGATACCGAATTTAAGGTATTATCCGAGGACTAGACTCTTTTATTTTATTTTATTTATATTCTCCTTCTATTTATTTTTATGCTATAGTTTTTATTTATTTAGTTATTCATTTATCTTGTCACGTTTTATTTAATTAGCGTATTTATTTAATTTTCGCTTCGTGTTGAATAAAATTCGGTTTTGTTTTAAAATAAAAAACATCGTTTTGATATCCCAATACGAACCATGATCCGATAAAAAGGTAGTTCGGGTATCGAAAAACGTTGAGATTATAAGTTTTTTTTATCTAAAAGAAATTTCCAAATAATGTTTTTCAATAAAAAAACATCGTTTTAGAAACTTCCGTTATTGGCTATGATCCATTTTTGGTAGTTCGGAAATCCAAAGCGGTTGAATTAGATTTAATTTAAAGCTTTTGAATAAATCTGGAAATAATTGGAGTGCTGCTGTAATTTGCCATTTCTGTCACTAATTGCTGTTTACCGACGGATTTTCCGTTTGTAAATCTGCCAAAACGTAAAAAATGCCATTTCAGTCCATTTTTCTTAACTTTTAAACTTTTAATCCTTAATATATATACGTATAGTTATGTAATATATGTTTTTCAAACTATTTTAGATATTTAGTGTATATAATTATTTAGGATGTTTGTATATCATTCTTTATTTAATTTTTTAACATAAGTATATGTATATATATGTTCTTTTTATTCATTTGAGTTATATTAGATCCTATTTTAAAGGTTATTTACTTGGGTATTTTGGGAAATAATTAGTAGATATTGGTATATGTTATTTTTGATATTTAAAACTATATTAGTTGTGTATATATGTAGTTTTGGGGTATATGGGTTATGTTATTGATTATTATATGAAACTATTTTGGATAAAAGATTATTTTCTTATTTATGAGATTTGCTTACTATTTTCACCTTTTTAAAGTATAAATGTATTATATCTAGTATTTTCATACATGTATTATATAGTTCCTTTTTTATTAACTTTCATTCTCCTATTCTCTTTTTGATTTAAATGTATATATATATGCTTAAATTGTTTTCTTTATTCTTTTGGCCCATCCATGGACCCGGGTTTCAAATGGGCTTTATTTGAGTGTGAATTTTGGTTTAAATGGGTTTATTATTATAATCATAATAGGTAAAGAGTCCATTAAGTAAGAGGGGAAAATAAATCACAAAAAGAGAGTTTTCAATTTAATCATTTACACTAATGAATTTTTAGAGATTCCTAATGTAAATAAATGGAGTTATTTTTGTTAATATTTCTAAATTGGTTCCAAAACATCACGTTTTAAAACCTTAATCCGTTCCAAAGGCGGATTAAGCGAACATTGTAATTAAAATCGTTTTCTTTGTGAATAATAGAGTTTTTGAATTATTTTCTAAAAGGATTTGTACAAAATAAAATTGACTTGTATGTTTATTCATGTTTTCCTATTAAAAGGTTTTTATCCTAACGTTTTCAAACACTCGAGTCGTTCCAACGGCGATTCGGGTGAACTTCATCAAGCGGGGTTTTAAAACGCTCCTAAATCGTTCCAACGACGATTAAGGTGCGAACCATGTAAATGAACTCGTTTTGGGGAAATGAGTTAGCATAGAGTAAACACACAACATGACATTTAAACAAAGTCGTAAACCACTTCTTTCTTCCCCCTTCTCTGTGTATGTATAATATAAATGGGTGATTCTTTACTAATGTGGCTTTCCAATAATATATGCTCAAAACGGTTTCTAAAAAGAGAAAGAAAAGGTTTCAAATGAATTTTAAACTTAAAGAAGTATACGATTAGTCCGTTATCGCCTAACATGCTGAGTAGGAGGCCGGTGGTTCATAACCGGGCGATGTCGGGGTGCCTAGTAGCCTTTCTCCGGAAAGGAGCTAGCCTTCTCGGCTCGTACCTAAGTTTTCCGAACCCACACCGGTCTCCCGCAAGGGATCGGTGTTAATTTTCCCATTCGTGGGTGGCGACTCTTCCATATCTCCGAGCTCCGGTCCTGCCGAGCAGCTTGATTCCACGATTGGTTGCTTTCGGCGCCAATCACCCCTTACGTCGCCATGAGGTTGTCCACCCCCCGGTCTGCCCGGGAGATTAGGCCGCGGCACCTCGTCTAACAAGTGGCGACTCTGCTGGGGAAGCGAGAAATTTGATTCCGGAAGGCGTGTATTAAGCCCTTAACGGGGACGGATCGTTTTACTTCTTTTCGTATGCATTCATGTGCATTATTGCAAACCCTTTGGGTAATTTCTGCGAAACCTCTAGCGAGAGTCCATTCGTCGCTCGAAAGAGGCTAGTGTAAGTTCCCCCTTACAGTAAGGCGCCAAAGGGTCCCCATCCATTCGTTAGGGGCGAATTTGTGCGGTCCTGTGAGGTCCCGCGGTCAGCCGTGTCAGCATATAGTAGCCTTAGAAGTTTCCATAGGATTACCCGTTACTATTTTTGATGTGATAAATGAATCAATTCATGTTTTCAAACCGCCACGATACGTGTCTAATCCTAAAGTAGGTAAAGAAAATGAGACGATGTGTTAATATATACTCGTGAATCGACATACTAATTACCCTAAAACATCGAAACAATTTGAACTAAAGACGACTTAGTCATCTCATATGAATGAACATGTGCGACCCGCCTTGTCCCTTTCGGTGTCCCGATGAAAGCACATATTCAGGAAATGTGTTATGACGTAAGCACGTATTAGTATGAATCGGTTCGGTGTTAAGGATAGTTACATCTCGATACAAAAGACTATATTAACAGTAGCCGTTATTCACATTCTTTAAATAAGTTGGGATAAAACGAGATCATGACGAAACAAAAACGCAGAACATTTCTGTCTTGAATGACCCTGTCGTAACGTGAAAAGTTTCGCACAAGTAGCCCGTCCCTTCCGAATAAAAGACGAGCTTTTTTACGTTATGCCTCGTGTCGTTCTTAAGAGAAATGGATGTGTCCGCAAAGGTGACTAAGAAAATAAAAGAAAAGAAAAAACTAAACGACCAAAATCATTCCGAGTCTACGATATATTTCAATCCCGAGAGTAGTTAAAGAAAATAAACCAATGTCGTTGAATACGTGTCTCGAACAAGTATATACCCCGTTTAAAACTTTGAAGCCGAATTAAGCCAAACCATATAATTGCGCCATATGGACGAGACTGCGGGTTTTGACTAACGACTCGATCATTTCAACCGTTACCAAAACTGCAAGAAATATGGCCCGATATACGTGTTTGCTTAATTCACGCCTAAAGGAAAGAGAACGGTGATATCCTCGCCTCGAATAAACATGCGATTCAACGAAACGTTGATTTTCTATAACCACACTAAGGTAATATATCCCGTAGATCGGAAAGAATAAGAGATTATTGTTAGCCGAAAGATTACCGTGCGCTCAAATAAGACTCGCCGTCTTTTCGTATAGCAAAATGAGCAAACGAATCCTCGACGCTAAGAACAAACACGTTACGCAATGAGTCCGTTCCCTAAAATAAAATCCAAAAGTGATTCCATCACTAAATAAACGCATGGTTACGTCTCTCGATAGATCCAAAAAGATCTCGTTGTAATCCAAAAATCGAGACACGAATCCACGTGAATAAAAAGGGAACGAGTCATTTGCAATAACAAACGATTGGAATAGAAGAATAACTCGTACCACGTTTAAAAAACCAAGATGCGCTCAAAGGGAGTCAAAACCCGAATTAATGCGTCTCGTGAAAGGACAAAAGACGAGTTATTCTGAAAGGACAATCCAACTTGGTCGATTTCTTAGTCACTGAACGTGGATACGTCAAAAACGATATGTATTGTCTGATGGGTGATTTACTTTTCCGCAATAATCGACGGCATCACGCGTCCCCTGGACCGCAATGTGAGCCAAAAACCAAAATCCTAGAAAAGAGACCTGGACCGACGAGTGTGTGGAGGAATAAGGGTGGAAGAGAGATGTTGTGATACGTGTAAATAGAACTAACGTTTGTTCTTCTTATCTTATAATCGTAAATAAATAAACGCACACACCACGAATCATGCATATAAAATCATGCATACATACTAATGGATACCGTTCGCGCAGACGTCATCATTAAGCGGTTGTGGGTTCGCGAGAGTAATCGGCTTGTCAGATAGTTTGATCAGCTACGAGTAGACAGTTCCGAATCGGTAGTTGTGGCTTCTGAATCATCTTCGTCTGGGTATACTCAGTCCTCCGTCAGTATGTCTGCGACCGACGAGAAAGTGGCTGAATTGGAAAACTCTGTCAACAATATCAATGATCAGCTGGCCGCAATCTTGGCCCAGCTGGCTGAGCTAGCACTGAAGGACAACAAGAGTGGTAGTAAGCATGCTGAGAATGAGGTGAACGATGGCCCTCGCTTTGGGAATGAGGAGGATTATCAGGATTATATCCGAAAACAGCTGGAAAAGGAGAAAGCTAAGGAAGAGGAGTGGAAGCAACACATCACACAGGAAGTGCAGGACTTGCATGGAGGAAGTTCCGGAAGTCAGGACTTCTATAACTTGAAGAATTGTTTGTCGGCAACAGCTTTGCCTCTGAAATTTCGTCTCCCTGATATGAAAAAGTTCGATGGAACTGGAGATCCCACCGCTCACATGAATCAGTATGTTGCGGTGATGAAGCACACGATCTTGACTGAGGATCAGGTCTTAGGGTTGTTTAACACCTACCTAGAGGGGGCTGCCCTCACATGGTTTCGTGCATTGCCGATGGTAACAAAGAGGGATTGGAAGGAATTAACGAAGTCATTCATCGCTCAGTATAGCTTTAACACCATGCTGGAGGTCACTTTGAAAGAGTTAGAGAGCACTAAGCAACAGGCTGGGGAATCCTTTTCCGATTTTGTGAAAAGATGGAGGGCTAAGGCCGCAGTGATGAAACAAAAGCCACTCGAGCAGGATCAGATCCGAATGGTGGTTGGCAACACTTTTCCATATATCAAGAATGAGTTGCGGTATATGCCATTTACTGATTTCAATCAGATGTATAGTTGTGCCTTGACTGTTGAAGGGGATGGAGAGCCGAAGAAAGCTTATACCAAGTGGACGAAGTCGAGATATAGTGTCGGAGGGCCAAGTGCGAGTACGGAATCCGCAGCAGTGAAAGTGGTTGATCTTAATGCTATTGAAAAGAGGCGGTTCGCCAAGTTCGATCAGACTTACGCAAAAGTTTTTGAGCGTCTGCAGAAAAAGGGATTGTTGAAGGCCCTTACCCCGTATAACAAAGCTCCACCTACTCCGCAGATACATGCTAGAGGGTATTGTGAGTTCCATAGCAGTTATGGGCATACAATTGAGAATTGTGAGAGGCTGAAACACGAAATCCAGGATTTAATCGAGGAGAAAAAGATAGCTGATCCTTCGTCAGCGAACCCTTCCACTAGGCGTAATCCATTGCCTAATCATAGGGTAAGCATGATCGGAATTGGTCTGACAGAACGTGTAGTGATGGAATCCTTCGAAGAGAACGTAGAGGAGTTGCTGGATTCCGATGAAAGGAACAATGTAGGAAATGGTCTATATGTGTCCTTCCTTGGCGAGGAACAAGAGGATGAACCGATGGAAGAGGGATTGGGTGGTGGAGCACCGTATGATGAAGATAGTGCCGAAGAGACCGGAGAAGGGTCGTCTCGAACTATTGTGCCTAATTTGGGCCTGTTTAGTGGAGGGGGAAATCCCGATGTGCACTTGCGTGAATATATGCGCGATATGTTTGTTGAATCCTTCGGAGTGGATGAGATTGCTCAGTGGTTCCACCATTCTCTGATAGGCGAGCCTTTGGGGTGGTTTCACTCATTACCCGACTCTTGCAAGTATGATTGGGATCAATTGTCAGATCTATTTCTAGAAAAGTATCAAAGGGCTGAGGACAGGGCCGCGGAGCGCTTCGCAATGCAGATTGGACCTATCAAGCGTCCGTTGCCGAGGGTCAGTAAGTATAATGGCAACAAAGATCCGATGGAACACCTTCACTTCTACTTATCGGCCATGTCGTCCTTGGGTTTTAAAGAAGAAGAGATCACTAGCTTGTTTTGTAATTCGTTGATGGGTGAACCATTGATGTGGTATATGTCACTTTCGATGTATGTTAAGACCGATTGGGCGGCAATGACGAAGAGGTTTATCAAAGAGTATACGGTATGGATGTTGGCGGATCAAACCCCGGACTCCCCCTCTTATAAAACGCCCGAGGCAGTGTTGGCAATGCCTAGGTATGGTGGATACCAGGATCCTGTTGAGCATGCGAGGTTATTCCGTAACCATATGTACGACGCCGGATTCCCGCAATGTGAATTACATGAACATTTCCCGGAAACTTTAATGGGAGAAGCCTTGTTATGGCACCAGGGCCTATCAGAAGAAGAAATGGGTCATTGGATACCTCTTAGGAATGCTTTTGTGGCGAGATATGAGATGTATGTTCCATGGACGGGATCCCTGGAAGATCTGGATAGGATCAGGCAATTCCCCGAGGAACCATTCGTGGATTATGCTAGGAGGTGGAGGCACCGTTATGAGCAGTGTCATGAAACAATGAGCGATAAGGTGCAGCTTATGTGCATACAACGAGGTGCTATTCCGTTGGCCGCCAGAAGGATGAGCAGAGTGTCCCTCCGTGACTATGATGAGTTGATAGGTTGGGCTTTGTATGGATCGGCGGATCCCTTTTACTTGAATCTGAATGTTCCTCACGTCATGGATTTAATGGTCGTGGACATTTGGGAGAGTTCTTCGGACGAGGAAGATACCAATCAGAGGATTCCTATTAACATTTGGGACGAATCGGATGATGAGCCGGAAATCGCGGTAATGACGAGATCAGGTCGTGTGGCCGAGGGAAAGGCACCTATGATAGAAACTGAGATTGGAGAAGGGTCGGCTCCTAAGCCCGATGACCAAGTTCTGGAGCAGTTGAAGAAGACACAAGCTAAGTCCACAGTCTGGGAAGTTCTATGCCATTCTAAGTACCATCGTGAGAACTTGATGAAAGAATTGCAGAATCTGGTTATCTCCACCGATACTGAGCCGGCAGCGCTAGTAGGGGCAATTATGGCCCGAAAGAAGACTGAGATCACATTTACTGACGAGGATCTCCCAGAAGAGGGGAAGGCTCACAATAAGCCTTTGTATATCCGAGCGAAAATTAACGGAAAGAAGACTAGTTGCGTGATGGTCGATGATGGATCGGCCATTAACGTTTGTCCTTTGAAACTCTTGTCGAAGTTGGGAGTGGAGAGAGGAGACCTGACAGCCTCTGAAACTGTGATTAGAGCGTATGATGACAGCCGTAGGCACATTGAGGGAGTCTTCAAGGCCAAGTTGAAAGTAGGGCCGCATGAAGAAGAAACTGAGTTCACCGTGCTGGATATACCAGTAACCTTTGTTGTACTGTTGGGACGCCCTTGGTTCCATAAGTTGGGAGGTGTGCCCTCCACGCTCCACCAAATGATTAAATTCCCCTTCGGGGAGGAGATAGTGACAATCAGAGCTGAGAAATTGAGCTCGGTGGCGGCATTGGGAATTGAGCCTCAACTTTTCTCTGGATTCCAAGTCTTCGGGATTTATGAGTCCAGCATGACCACCGATGTGGTGAAGATGATGAAGGGAGGTTTCATCCCAGGAATGGGCTTAGGAGCACACCATCAGGGGTTGCTAGAATTTCCGGACTTTAAGAGTCAGAAAACCCGTAGGGGTTTGGGATATGAGCAGGGAGGTCCGTCCAACGTGAGTGGTGAAGGAAAAGTGGGCCTAAGGAAGTACTTCGTGAACGAGGGGCATGGAAAGGCGTATTCAGGGACCCCCGAGGCATGGACTAGCACAGAAGGAAAGATTCTGCCGGGGTTCGAAATCTTCAATGATGTTGCCGACTGGGGCAAAGGAAAAGCGAGCTGCTTTGTCGAGGAAATTATGATGCTGGATTTGAATGCCGAGGAACAAGTCATCACCATTGAAGCAACTGCAGGAGCGGGAGATGAGCCTAGTACCTCCAAAATTCATGAGAAATCCGAAGACCCTGATGATGAAAATTGTATTACTGCTTTGTTTGAATCAGATGATGTAATTACCCATGCTATCAATGAAATGAATTCTGATTTTGCTTACTTGCTTGATGTTGATCATGATCATTCCATGCATTCTCATTCATATAACATGCCTACATTTGAAATCAATGCAATAGAAATGTCAACTTTCAATCTTGGTACGGATGAAAATCCTAAACTTATACAAATTGCTCAAGAATTAACTATTGAAGAGAGAAAAGAATTTGAGAGAATAATTAAAAAATACGAAATTGTATTCGCTTGGACATACGAAGACATGCCTGGAATTGATCAATCTATCGTAACTCACCGCATTCCAACTTATCCCGAAGCAAAGCCCGTAAAGCAGAAGCTCCGACGTATGAGACCCGAACGGGCAGATAAGATCAGGGAGGAGGTGAAGAAGCAGTTAGAAGCAGGATTCATCGAAGTGATCGACTATCCCCCTTGGGTCGCAAATGTGGTGCCAATCGCAAAAAAGGACGGCAAAGTAAGAATGTACGTTGATTACAGAGATCTTAACAAGGCATGCCCCAAGGATGAGTTCGCATTGCCTCATATCGACGTATTGATCGACAGTGCAGCGTCAAGCGTCTTACACACGAATGTGGAAGGTTTCATGGGCTACATGCAAGTTCAAATGGCCGAAAAGCACAAAGCAAAAACCTCGTTCACAACTGAGTGGGGAACATACTGCTACAGGGTAATGCCGTTTGGTTTGAAGAATGCCGGGGCAACTTACCAGCGAATGGCTACAGCCCTGTTCCATGATATGATACACAAGGAGGTAGAAGTCTACGTGGATGATATGATGGTCAAATCAGAGACAAGAGAAGGGCATTTTGCCGTGCTCGAGAAGTTTTTGGCCCGAATTGCAGAATTCAAGCTAAGGTTAAACCCGAAGAAGTGCTTTTTTGGCGTTTCGTCGGGGAAAATCTTAGGCTATGTAATCGGAAATAAGGGAATCGAGGTGGATCCTGATAAAGTGAAGGCAATACAGGAGATGCCGGCGCTGAGAAATGAGAAGGAAGTGAGAGGGTTTTTGGGGCAGGTTCAGTATATCAGTCGGTTCATAGCGAGACTCACCGCAATCTGCGAGCCAATCTTTAAGTTGCTAAGGAAAGACCAACCCGCTACTTGGAATGATAAGTGTCAGCAAGCTCTGGAGAGCGTTCGGAACTATTTGTCTAATCCGCCAGTGCTGAGACCGCCTAAACTGGGAAAGCCGCTTCTCCTCTATGTAGCAATTGAGGAGCGATCTATTGGGGCAATGTTGGCTCAAGAGGGAGACACCGGTGTGGAGCACGCGGTGTATTATTTGAGTAAGAAATTCCTAGAGTACGAGCTCAAGTACAACATGATTGAAAAGACATGTGTGGCAGTAGTATGGTTGACAAAGAAACTGCGGCACTATTTCCAATCGTATAAAGTGATCATTATTTCTCGGATGGACCCTGTGAAGTATCTATACCAAACTCCATCCTTGACGGGGAAGTTAGCCAGATGGTTGTTGCTTTTGTCCGAGTTTGACATTGAATATGTGACGAAGAAGGTTATCAAAGGGAGGGCCGTGGCAGAATTTCTGGCCAACCAACCCCTGAATGCAGAGGAAGAAGAGATAAGCTATGATTTCCCCGATGAGCACTTGAACGCAATCGAAGTTATACCGTGGAAAATGTTCTTCGACGGAGCAGTTAATTCGAATGGAGCCGGAGTAGGAGTACTACTTACCTCACCGGAAGGAGAAAGGATCCCGATGGCCAAGAAGTTATCCTTCCCTCTCACCAATAATATGGCCGAATATGAAGCGTGCATTTATGTTTTAGAGTCATTAGCGGCACTGGGAGCGTCATATGTCGAAATTTGGGGTGACTCAAAGTTGATCATCGAACAGGCACAAGGAAACTGGGAGGTAAGAGAAGAAAGACTACGTCCGTACCTCGATCAGCTAGAAGGGTTGGCACAAAGTTTCAAAGAATGCCGTTTCTATCATATTCCTCGAGCACAGAACCAGGCGGCGGATGCCTTTGTTGGAAATAGGGCTAAGGTATAGCAGCGGAAATATAAAAAATTTAGCCTACTTCCTTTTAACCATAGGATCCGTTAATCGTTATTTCATATAAAGAGGGGTAAGAAGATATACCTTTCGATGATCAATCTACCATTACAAACGAAGTGCCCACAACTTCAAAGGAGATGTAAACTGTTTACCAATCTGCCCCTATTCGAAATAGACCTTCCAGACCTCCGAACGATGATCCCTTCGGTGGAAACGTGGAAGAATGTGTCTAGAATCTACTGCCCAAAAATCGCGACGATCCGACGGTTCAATCTCCGGGAATCCTCGAAATAGTGAACTGACCTGATGTAGGCGAAGAAAAACGAATTTCTCCCTTTTGATTGTTTTTCTTCTTTCGTGAACACGGTGAGGTTAAATTAGAATCAACCCTTATGAGATGTAACCAAAATAGATTACCTCTAATTAACCAACACAAGATCAAGGAGAAAGAGGGATGAATTAGATTAATCAATCGATGGAATGCCGAATGAATTCTTGTCCACGAACTTGGGGATGGAATTCACTTTCTCTCTCTAGCTAGTAGATTTCGAAAATCACAAGAGGTGGGGCTAGAGTGTGTGTCGAAATTCACTAGGTAAGGGGTATATATATTATCTTGTCTCTAAACCCTAGTTAGATAGGATTAAGTTACTTAATAGCAATCCAATTCGGAATAGGATTTCTAATTATTATCTTACTATATATCTAATATAATTAGGATAATAATAAGTAACCTAGTTAGATAATAATAGGAGGACATTAATCCAATTAATAACTCCTAACTTGATTATCTCTTAATTAATTTAATTTCACAATCCTAATCCAATTAGGAAGAGTGGAATAAATTAATTCCCTTCCTTTAATACATATAATTTCGACCCCCCTTATCCATAGGCCTTACTGGGCTCAACTGGGCTTCCATCTATTAATCAGATCCATCTCTCTTTTGTTTCCAAGTCTTATGTGTGATCCATTAGGTCCTTACTACTTCTGGCCGTATGCAACTATTAAATTAATTTCTCCAAGAATTATATTTAATCCTTGCATAACGGAATGATGAACAGAGCATGTTATCGGCATGTCCGTAATCATTCCCCCAGAGTCCGTTAAGAAGACAGGTTGATTCTGCCGTTAACCCTTCCGTATTAGTTACAGTATAATTCATTCCATTATCAACTACATCCTTGAACTGAATCTTATGACTATGGATGATGTCAAGTCATATATAGCGAGACGTTCGTTTTACTTGTACAGGCCGAGTCAACTCAAATAGATAGGTTAAGTGAAATCTGTATTTCTACTCTTAAGCTATCACCTTGCAAGGATTTAGAGTCGAGTCTTCCACAAGCGATCCTTGGACGTATCTCCCATTCGTCGGGAGTGATAAATGCTCAATCCAATGTATAACTACCCTGACATTACCTCCTGTGACACCCAACCTTTGCAGTTCACACCCCAGAGTCATCTCTGTTAAGGATCGTGGGACCACGCGATCAAAGTCTCACATTCAGTAATTCAGGATGACCAATTAACATTCCTTTGAGTCTGAGGATTATTTATACCTATTAATACCAATGAGATGAACAGGTGACAAGGACGAATCTACCCATCCTGTTATCTCAAATCGGATCCTCAATCCTAATGAACGACGTTTCATCGGATCTATGTAACTGTCCAGATATCTATATATGTGAAGCTTGTGAGATCAGCTTTCTGTCGGACAGAAGACATTGTTACATACAAGTCTCAACAGTGATATGTCAATCCTAAACATCTCACTTGACTTGGGGTGGTTTTAAGTTTATTAGTTTATTATAAAGTCTTGTCTCACTTCATGCTTGTATGAACACTTTATAATCACTTTAAACAAACTTACGGATTTCCTTTTATTAGACTTTATTTAGTGCTGTAAAAGGGTTTGCCTTTATATAGTTATCAAACATATATCTTATTAAAACAAATGATATAAAGAACAATTCATTTACAATAAGTTTGCATCCTACAACCATTGTCTTTAGTCCATAAAGGGTTTGCTTGAGTCCATAAATGGATCTCTGAAGTTTGCAAACTTTATTTGCATCCTTTGATATGAAACCTTCAGGTTGCATCATGTATACATCCTCAAGCAGGTTTCCGTTTAGGAAAGCTGTTTTCACATCCATTTGCCAAATCTCATAATCAAAATGAGCGGCAATTGCAAGCATGATTCTGATTGATTTGGACATAGCAACTGGAGAGAAGGTTTCGTCATAATCAACACCTTGTTTTTGACGATATCCTTTCGCTACCAACCTAGCCTTGTAGGTGCTAATCTTTCCATCCATGTCAGTCTTCCTTTTGAAGATCCACCTGCACCCGATGGGTTTTATTCCTTCGGGTGGATCAACCAAAGTCCACACTTGGTTAGTATACATGGAATCCATTTCAGAATCCATGGCCTCAAGCCATGCTTTAGAATCTGGACTAGTAAGAGCCTCTTCGTAGTTTTCGGGTTCGTCGTCTAGCACGGGAACCTCATCATCATCTCCCACTAGAAAACCATATCTAACTGGGAGTTCACGAACTCTTCGTGATCTACGAATAGGTGCCACTGGAGTCTCATCTAATTGGACTTCTTCGGGTACTTCAACCGCTTCTGTTGTTTCAGCCGGCGTCTCTTCCTCTTGAACTTCGTCGAGTTCAATCACGATTCCCTTTTGTGTTTCTTCGAGAAACTCTTTCTCTAAGAAGGTTGCGTATCTGGATACTATTACTTTTTGATCATCTGGATGATAGAAGTAATACCCTACGGTTTCTTTGGGATATCCAATGAAGAAACATTTATCAGATTTAGAATCTAATTTGTCGGACGCAATGCGTTTGACATATGCCGAACAACCCCATACTCTCATAAATGAGAACACAGGTTTCCTACCAACGAACAATTCATATGGTGTGGAACTAGCGGATTTAGTTGGTACTCGATTTAGGGTGAAGATGGCAGTTTCTAAGGCATAGCCCCAGAACATCTTTGGAAGTAAGGTCATGCTCATCATGGACCGTACCATATCTAATAGGGTACGGTTTCTCCTCTCGGATACACCATTGTGTTGTGGTGTATAGGGAGGTGTCCATTGCGAGCATATCCCACATTCAGTTAGATAATTCAGAAAATTATCAGAAAGATATTCGCCACCTCGATCGGATCGAAGCGTCTTTATTTTCTTTCCTAATTGATTTTCTACTTCATTCTTGAAGCATTTGAACTTGTCAAAAGCTTCTGACTTGTGCTTCATCAAGTAGACATAACCATATCGAGTATGGTCATCTATGAAGCTAATGAAGTATCTGAATCCTCCTCTTGCTTGGACTGACATAGGACCACATACATCCGAATGAATGAGTCCTAGAGTGTCTGATACACGCTCACCTTTATTGCTAAAGGGTGTCTTTGTCATTTTACCTTTTAAACATGATTCGCATGTTTCCAATGATTCCGAATCAATTGAATCTATAAGCCCATCTGAATGAAGCTTTAGCATGCGTCTCTTGTTTATATGGCCTAAACGACAATGCCACAAGTAAGTTGAATTATCTAGTTTATGTCTTTTGGTATCAATTGCAAAAACAGGAGTTTTATCATCTAACACATAAATCCCATTTTGTGATATTCCTGAAAAATAAAAGATCGAATCTTTATAAAAATTGCAACTATTGTTCTTTATTGAAATATGAAAACCGTCGTCAACAAGACGGCTAATAGAAATAATGTTACGAGACATCTCAGGAACGTATAAACAATTCCTTAATTCTATTACAAGTCCAGAGGGCAAAAGTAAAACATAATCTCCAATTGCGATGGCGGCAACTCTTGCTCCATTTCCCACTCGCAAGTTTATGCTTCCTTTCTTAAGTTCCCTAGTCTGTTTTAGCTCCTGCATATTTGTACAAATATGAGATCCACATCCGGTATCAAGTACCCAAGATTCAGACAATGAAACTGTATTTATTTCAATATAGAACATACCAGATGTAGAAGCATCGCCCTTTCCCTTCTTGAGGGTGGCTAGATACTCCTTGCAGTTTCTCTTCCAATGCCCATCTTTACCACAGAAGTGGCACTCTCCTTTGGGCTTCTTCACTTCCTTTCCCTTGGACACAGCTTTCTTACCTTTCTTGGGATGTTTAGGATTGGGAAAATTCCCTTTCCTCTTCTTTGATCCCTCAATTACAAGAGCCGGTATGGCCTTGTCTTTCTTCATATTGGGCTCAACTGACTTGAGCATGTTTGCAAGCTCTTCAAGAGAAGTTTGCAAGTCATTCATCTGATAGTTCATGATGAACTGTGAATAACTCTCTAGGAGGGATTGAAGAATCAAGTCTATACTTAATTCGTTGTCCATCACAAATCCAATACTAGAAAGTTTGGTAATGTAGCCAATCATCTTGACACAATGTGTCATGACTGATGTGCCCTCTTGCATCCGGCAACGATATAGCAATTTGGATATCTCGTAGCGTTCACACCTGGTCTATTTCCCAAACAGTTCCTTTAGGTGCATGATGACGGAATAGGCATCCATCTCCTCATGTTGCCTTTGTAATTCCGACGTCATCGATGCAAGTATGATGCAACCGGCATGATCATCATCAGCCTTGTGCTTCTGGTAAGCATCAATTTCCTCGATGGGAGCATCATCTTCCGGGATAGGGGGTATCTGTGTATCAAGTACATACCCAATTTTCTCGAACTTCAAAACAATTTTGAGGTTACGAAACCAGTCGGTGAAGTTTGAACCATTCAACTTGTTATCGGTAAGAATGTTTTGCAGATTGGTTTTAGTCATGATTTTAAGAGTATATGTTTAAACAAAAACCTGAGAGTGAGAAAGAGTAAACGTATGTTATTCATTTGTTTTAAAGTGTAACAATCTAAAATTATAGGCCTTTTAATTTATTTCAGATTGCTCCCACTATTTTGCCAAATTAATAACCCTCCATATTAATTCGAAGAATTTCACAAATCCTTTAGTGAGCTAGGATCCTAACTCCTGAGATTTCGCCTTAACTTTAGCCAACAAACTAGTCTCATTCATTAGGTAGATTCATTCAATCAATCACATCTCGAATGTGACTCCTAGGTTATTGGGTTACTAACCACATTAGTAACTAATATGTCATTCATATTAATCCCAACCATTTTGCCCATTAGTGTATGAACAACATGACTTTTGCCAACCAATTGTCATACTCTAATTTAAGTATTACCCCATATTCATGAAAGAACTATTTTCGATAATCCAGGTGTTACCATAAGACCCCGAGCTTGACTTTTGCCAACAACCCAAAGGCCCCCAGTACTGCCGGCTGAATTATAATATTAGGGAGGGGCAACCGATTTTAATAACTTATTTATTTACTTAACTTTTTAATGAGGGATTTTTATTTAAGTCTCATAATCTAACTTAGTCTTGATTTGCTTTAGCATACATCAGACATACATTCACACATACATTGGCGTTATGGACATATCATCTAAATTATTCCGTCGAGTCAAAGACGGAATAAAAGGGCAAACCTAAGGAAATACTAACTATTACATATTTCTCTTTAGGTCCTCCGTCTTCTCCATGGCGCCTTGAAAATTACACATTAATTTTCTATACTACTAAAGAAAACTTCAATTGAAAATTGAAGGGAATAGATGAGAAGAGAAATTACAATAGATAGTAGAAAGGCAGGACGCGCAGACCCTATTTCAAAAATACCAAAAGAATAAAATAGGGTCCAAATATGTTCATAACTCCAAACATGCAAAGACTCAATTAAATAAATTTAATTGGTTGATTACATAACTTATTTATGTAATATTTATGTTAATCAAATTAACTCATCAAATTAATTCCCATCTAATTTTACTTCTAACCGTTTTGCATCTTTATATTAATTCTTAGATTAATATAACCATACAAAACTTCAATTATGCATGTCCCAATTATTTTGATTTCAATTCATTTAACGCTTTGATTTACAACTTGGTAAAAACAAACTTTTAAACGAATTTTCATTCGATAATCAAAACAGAAAACTATTAATTTCCGAAACATGTATATATATATTTTATATTCAAAACTAATTTTAAATTTCATATATATATCAGATTTTCAATACGGTTGAAAAGCGATTTTCAGAAATAGGAAAAACTACAATAGCTTTCCATTTTATCTTTAGAATCAATAAAACTAATTTTATTAATCTAACCATAAAACTAATAGATTTTGTTATAATGATTATCAACCGAAATAATTAGGAACATACGCATAATCTATTTCACTTATTTATCTTTAGAATTAATTAACCAAACAATTTGTTAATTAATCCTAACCATAAATATTCATTCAATCCTATTGAAAGCTTCTAAATTTCATATATGAAATAACGGATTTAACGATGTCTCTGATACCACTATTGGAAATAGGGCTAAGGTATAGCAGCGGAAATATAAAAATTTTAGCCTACTTCCTTTTAACCATAGGATCCGTTAATCGTTATTTCATATAAAGAGGGATAAGAAGATATACCTTTCGATGATCAATCTACCGTTGCAAATGAAGTGCCCACAACTTCAAAGGAGATGTAAACTGTTTACCAATCTGCCCCTATTCGAAATAGACCTTCCAGACCTCCGAACGACGATCCCTTCGGTGGAAACGTGGAAGAATGTGTCTAGAAGCTACTGTCCAAAAATCGCGACGATCCGACGGTTCAATCTCCGGGAATCCTCGAAATAGTGAACTGACCTGATGTAGGCGAAGAAAAACGAATTTCTCCCTTTTGATTGTTTTTCTTCTTTCGTGAACACGGTGAGGTTAAATTAGAATCAACCCTTATGAGATGTAACCAAAATAGATTACCTCTAATTAACCAACACAAGATCAAGGAGAAAGAGGGATGAATTAGATTAATCAATCGATGGAATGCCGAATGAATTCTTGTCCACGAACTTGGGGATGGAATTCACTTTCTCTCTCTAGCTAGTAGATTTCGAAAATCACAAGAGGTGGGGCTAGAGTGTGTGTCGAAATTCACTAGGTAAGGGGTATATATATTATCTTGTCTCTAAACCCTAGTTAGATAGGATTAGGTTACTTAATAGCAATCCAATTCGGAATAGGATTTCTAATTATTATCTTACTATATATCTAATATAATTAGGATAATAATAAGTAACCTAGTTAGATAATAATAGGAGGACATTAATCCAATTAATAACTCCTAACTTGATTATCTCTTAATTAATTTAATTTCACAATCCTAATCCAATTAGGAAGAGTGGAATAAATTAATTCCCTTTCTTTAATACATATAATTTCGACCCCCCTTATCCATGGGCCTTACTGGGCTCAACTGGGCTTCCATCTATTAATCAGATCCATCTCTCTTTTGTTTCCAAGTCTTATGTGTGATCCATTAGGTCCTTACTACTTCTGGCCGTATGCAACTATTAAATTAATTTCTCCAAGAATTATATTTAATCCTTGCATAACGGAATGATGAACAGAGCATGTTATCGGCATGTCCGTAATCATTCCCCTAGAGTCCGTTAAGAAGACAGGTTGATTCTGCCGTTAACCCTTCTGTATTAGTTATAGTATAATTCGATCCTTTATCAACTACATCCTTGAACTGAATCTTATGACTATGGATGATGTCAAGTCATATATAGCGAGACGTTCGTTTTACTTGTACAGGCCGAGTCAACTCAAATAGATAGGTTAAGTGAAATCTGTATTTCTACTCTTAAGCTATCACCTTGCGAGGATTTAGAGTCGAGTCTTCCACAAGCGATCCTTGGACGTATCTCCCATTCGTTGGGAGTGATAAATGCTCAATCCAATGTATAACTACCCTGACATTACCTCCTGTGACACCCAACCTTTGCAGTTCACACCCTAGAGTCATCTCTGTTAAGGATCGTGGGACCACACGATCAAAGTCTCACATTCAGTAATTCAGGATGACCAATTAACATTCCTTTGAGTCTGAGGATTATTTATACCTATTAATACCAATGAGATGAACAGGTGACAAGGACGAATCTACCCATCCTGTTATCTCAAATCGGATCCTCAATCCTAATGAACGACGTTTCATCGGATCTATGTAACTGTCCAGATATCTATATCAGTGAAGCTTGTGAGATCAGCTTTCTGTCGGACAGAAGACATTGTTACATACAAGTCTCAACAGTGATATGTCAATCCTAAACATCTCACTTGACTTGGGGTGGTTTTAAGTTTATTAGTTTATTATAAAGTCTTGTCTCACTTCATGCTTGTATGAACACTTTATAATCACTTTAAACAAACTTACGGATTTCCTTTTATTAGACTTTATTTAGTGCTGTAAAAGGGTTTGCCTTTATATAGTTATCAAACATATATCTTATTAAAACAAATGATATAAAGAACAATTCATTTACAATAAGTTTGCATCCTACAACCATTGTCTTTAGGACACTAAACCCCAACAGCCTTGGCCACTTTGGTGTCAGTTTGGGACAATCCCCGGAACCTTGCTTCGAAACTGTTGGTATTGAGAAGATCTCACAAACCGTGCTACGAAGACGTAATGCTGTTAGGGGCAGATGAAAAACCGTGGTATTTCGATATCGTGAACTTCATGAAAGATGGAACATATCCGGCAGAGTCAGAACCTAGGGATCAAGCTGTGATTAGAAGGCTAGCTCGTCAGTTCGTCATCCATAACGACTTGCTTTACAAAAGGCACATTGATGGGTTACAACTAAGATGCTTGGATGCGGGAGAAGCCCGCGAGGCAATGGAATCAGTACATTCAGGAATTTGTGGAGCCCATATGGGAGGAGCAGTACTAGCTAAGAAAATTATTAGGCAAGGCTTCTATTGGCTCACCATGGAAAGAGATTGTAACGAGTATGCAAAGAAATGCCATGATTGTCAAATCCACGGCGATTGCAGTCATCTTCCGGCCATGGAACTACATGTGCTAGCACCTATTTGGCCATTCGCTGCTTGGGGCATTGACATCATCGGCGAAGTAAGGCCTAACGCTTCAAATGGACATAAGTTTATTGCTGTCGCCATCGATTATTTGACCAAATGGGTAGAAGCAGAGTCGTTTAGCAAACTGGGATCCAAGCAGATGAGAAAGTTCATTGAAAAACACTTGATCACCAGGTTTGGAGTGCCTCATCACATGATTACGGATAACGGGGTCCAGTTTCAGGGGGAAGTAAGGAATCTTTTCCGAGAATATGGCATTGAACATCACAGGTCTTCTCCGTACCGTCCACAGGCTAATGGAGCAGTAGAAGCAGCTAATAAGAACCTTAAGAGGATTCTCGTAAAAACGGTGGAATCACATCAGAATTGGCATGAGCACCTCCCACTCGCGTTGTGGGCTTATCGCACGACAATTAGAACCTCAACTGGGGCAACGCCATTCTCTTTGGTGTATGGAACAGAAGCAGTCTTGCCGATTGAGATCGAAAAGCGATCATTGAGAATCGCAGTGGAGGCAGAAATTCCCGAGACGGAATGGGTGAAGAGGCGATGTGAGCAGTTGGCTTTAGTTGACGAAAAAAGGATGGAAGCGCTTTACCATGTACAGTTATACCAAAGAAGAATGGCTCGGGCTTTCAATAAAAAAGTCAAGACCAGCCCTATCAAAGAAGGAGATTTAGTGCTGAAACAGATCCGTGTGACGCACACCGACCCAAGGGGGAAGTTTAGGCCTAACTGGGAAGGGCCATTTGTCGTGAAGAAGATACTAAGCAAAGGAGCGGTGAAGTTAACTACAATGGACGGCATGGAATTCTCCGAACCTACCAACCTGGATAGGCTTAAGAAATACTTTTCGTAAAAAAAAAAAAAGAAAAAGAAAGAAAAATTCCCGATAGGTTGAAAACCCGTAAAGGGCGACCTATGCAACAATAAGGGAAATCCCAATGGGTGAAAACCCGAAAGGGCACTCATTTAAAAATTCCGGGATAGTAAAAGGAGAGGAGAAAAATCGCCGGGATCCGAAAACCGAAAGGTGGGTCCTGGTAACAATAGTTATGACTTGAGCAATTACAAAAACAAGGTATAAGAGACTAAGTATTTCTGTTGTTTGTAAATAAATAAAGGCATGAATATATTTGACGAGAATGATTGGAATCATCATAATCTACTGAATGCATGGTAATATGAATCACGAGTTATACATTTCCTATCCTACTTTTCACAAAAAGCCTACCTACTATCCACCCCACTCCCTATACATCAGCTATACAGCGGGGAAACTCCAATAAAAGCTACAAAGCAATAATGAAAGCTACAAAGCAATACATAACGAGCCTAATACGGAGGAAAATCCCAATAGTCCTCAAAATCTCTCAAGTGTGATGCCCGCTCCGCAGATAGTGCCTCCTTGGCAGCTCGCGCTCGCTCATCAGCAACTCGTGCTCTCTCATCGGTGACCCGTGCTCTCTCCTCGGCAGTGAGGCGTCCGATCGACTCATCGCGCGCCCTCTCCTCGACGGCAAGGCGACCCTCAGTCTCTCGTCGCATCATCCCTGACCAGTGGTCATTTCTCTCCTGATACACCTGACCGACCCGGGCGTCGACCTCCCGCACCAACTCACTTTGCCTCTGCTCGTGGGCATGCAGATCGCTCTAGAGCAAAAGAAAGGAAAAACAGATAAAAATAAGAAGCAGCATAGGCACGAACATAAATCATACATACATGCATACATTCCACTACACTAAAGTAAAATAATGATACATACCAGGTGATCGGTGCAGCGCAAGCTGAGGCGATCTCGGAGATAACCAGACAGCCCCACGTAATCCGTGCAGGTCTCCCTCGTAGTCAGAGAAGCATCTGAGGGATCAAAGGGGACCCTCGAGGTGAAGATAGGAGGAACTGTCTCAAATCCCGCATAAGCTGCCCCGGACTCGTCATAACAAATTGTGGCAAAATCTCGCCCGTAGTCTAGTAGGGGCACACCTAGGGAAGACCTCTCCGGTCGGGCAGCGCTGGAGGACTCGCCGATATAGTAGGGCTGCTCGCACACAGGCGTCTGAGCTCGAGTGCCGTCAAAGAAATCGGATAAATGGACACTCCTCCAGGATCCCTCCTGCAAAAAACACACAATAAAAACCTCTAAACATCTCATGAATGAAATGGTAAAATGAGAAAGGGGGCGGAACCACTTACCGGGACCTCCTCCTGACCAAAGACTGCCGCAATAGCCTCCCTCGAAAATACATCTGCCACCGGATCCACCTCCATCGCTGCCGCCGGGGCATCCCTCGCGCTCAGCAGAGTAGATAAGTAAAGCTCGCGGCCCCCGGCGTGAATCCACACTGCTCTACCAACAAACCGACGGGTCAGGTCTTGATGAATGGTCGATAGGGGCATGGTCCGCACCGCGAACATAGAAACGGGAATCTCACCCGGTGTCCAGTGGGCGTCACTAACTCCGGTGATGCCTCGGTCCCCCAAATACCATGCCCGCACGCAGAGGCCGGTGAGCACACACTGCTGCTCCTGGATCATAGATACATAAGTATAATCGGGACCGAAGTCGAGGTCGTCCCACCTGAACTTAATCTAAAAAATGCACAAAGAGAAAGTCAGAAAGGATCAAACAAGAATCTAACACGACTAGGCAGCATCTACCTGTCTGAGGGTCAGCGAGTCTATCCAATCTAGAAGTCGTGGCACCGTCCGTGTCCTCTCGGCACCCAAGTCGAAATCTCTCCACTGGGTCATGAGAGGCGGCCTCGGTACTCTCAGTCGAGGTCGAGACCGGCTGGGAAGGATGTGCCTCTCATATGCCCACACCTGCGGTAAAAACAAGGACTAGGAGTGTGAAAAACGCGAAGAAGATAAAGACGGGCAAGTTAAGAAGGCGTCACGTACCAACAGAGCAAAGGTGTAACCACCGAAATCCTTGCGCTTCCGGCAAGTCAGATCCAAAAACTTGTAGAGAAAGGCTAAGCCTGCCCCCACCCAATCATAGGAAGCCGCCGCATCCAGATCGCTGAGTGCCTGAATGAGACCCGCGTGTACCTTCCCGCCCTTCGTGCGGAAAATCATCTCACTCAGAGTATATACCAAGAAGCTACGAACCGCCAAGTCGGTATCGTCGGTCTCACAAAAATCTCACCGACTCAAAAGGCTCGCGGTGGAAATAAACTTCGCCGGAGTAGATTTGGCGCATGGGCGAACCCCCGATCCAATCAAGGCAGCGAGCCTAGCAAGGTCGACCCGTGGTCGCATCATATCGAAATAAAAGGGAACGGGAGTGCTGCTCCCTCGCAACCCTGTCAGCAGTGAAAAATCCCTGGGCGAGATGGTCATCTCCCCGAAAGAAAGGTGGAAAGTGTGGGTCGAGTCAACCCACCGCTCACATAAGGCACGTAAGCCAAAACGATCACATACCCCATTGGTGCGGGGCAACGCTGCAATAAAAGGCTCGAAGCCCAACTCGCGCACGCGGGCTCTTGCCGCGGCGCCCAGCCTAGCATACCACGAGTGAATCTCGGCGGTGGTCCCAGAAATCTCAATAAACTAGAAAGAACAAGACAAGAAAATTTAAATACAGTTCCTAAAGCATGCAATTAGTAAGGACGCGTTAAGACTAGGCATTCTTTCATTATCTAACCTAGAGACATCTGGTCAATTAGGGCCAACTTTCTGTAAAAGTCTCTCCTTTAGGGTCGCTCATGTAAGGTTTAGTTAATTCTTTAATCCACTCTCATCCGCATTGACAATGAGCATAGGTTAAGTTTATTATTCATGTGCATTAGTTAAGTTTTCACTATTCACGTTTTTTACTATTCACATGCACTATTCACGTTTTTACTATTCGCGTGCATTAGTTAAGTTTTCACTATTCACGTTTCTACTATTCACGTGCACTATTCACGTTTTTACTATTCACATGCATTAGTTAAGTTCTCACTATTCATGTGCATTAGTTAAGTTGTCACTATTCACGTTTTTTACTATTCACGTTATTTTTACTGTTAGCATGCACAAATTCGTAGGATTACTATTCACATGCATATAGCGCGCATTCTTACGCAGAAGTAAACAAGTGTTACTTGTAAGTGAAGAAATTCATGTTTTCTAGCTAAAGTCCTCTTAGGCAATCTAAAAGTTAGCATGCAAATCATGTTCGGATAGGAATACTAAAGCCTAGAATTTGAATCAAACAAAAGTGAGAAATCACTTACCTCGTTGCAGCGTGTCCGGCTCAGATGCGTCGTAGGGTCGTGGAAAGGGTCCACTCTATCTAGGTTCACGTAAACCTCATCCATGCCTCTCGTGCCATCGCATTCATCCAAATCCATCCCGAGGATAATCCAAATCAAAGTCTAGAGAGAGAAAGAAGAGAGAGAAGGTGTGGGGTTGAAATGAAACCCCACCACCTTATATAGGAAGAAGGAATGGCATTCCCGTAAATAGTGAAAAAAGTACGATGTGACATAAAGGTAAAAAGTAAATAATTAATTACTAGGTGCACAGACCTCCGATTTGCAGTCCGTTTCAGTCTGCATTTCTCCCAGACAGCGACCAATATTGTCAAGACATGAACTCCAGACAACAGTCAATTTTTACAGAACAGTGACACTAGTCAAAGTACAGACGATAGTCAACAGAAAAACAATCATTAGTCTATATCATTTCAGACTAAAACACGTTCCCATTGAACCTTCGAGATGATAGCTCCAGTGAGAAAATACAGACAACAGTGTTGTACGAAAATCTAAAAACAATCCCTGCTTTTGAGCCATATGACTCACGGTCGCAGACCTGAGTTGCTTTTGAGCCATCTGACTCACGGTCGCAGACCGGAGTTGCTTTTGAGCCATTTTACCCGCGGTCGTGGACCAGGGTCGCTTTTGAGCCATCTTACTCACGGTCGCAGACCTGAGTTGCTTTTGAGCCATCTGACTCACGGTCGCAGACCGGAGTTGCTTTTGAGCCATTTTACCCGCGGTCGTGGACCAGGGTCGCTTTTGAGCCATCTTACTCACGGTCGCAGACCTGAGTTGCTTTTGAGCCATTTTACCCGCGGTCGTGGACCAGGGTCGCTTTTGAGCCATCTTATTTACGGTTGCAGACCGGAGCTGCCGAGCCATTTCACTTATAATCGTAGACCGAAATTGCTTTTGAGCCATTCTTACCCATAACCAACGTACGCTAGATTCCGAGAAAAGAAACGGCCGCTCTAGAGGCGACGACGGAAGGAATCAGAGAACGACACCAGAGCGCGTAGCGCGAAGGTCAGGTATGCTTCCTCCTACTCTTTACGTGTCTTTTACTTTTATATGTTTTACATTGCATGTGTTACGTTAGCAAAAAACGTTTTCAAAACACACACATCACTGTCAAAATAGAAAAGTAGGGGCAACTGTAGACACCGAGTCGGAGGACCTGTGACGAAAACCTTCGCAGTTTACGAAAAATGCGAAGTGGTATATAACATTAAAATCGTAACATTATCAAAATCATAACAACAAGATTGCAACAATAATTATAACATTAAAATCATAACAGTATCAAAATTTACAACAAATTGCAACAATAATTGAAACCTTAAACCCTAAACCACGACAATGTGCTTCTAGAACAGAATGATTAGCAAAAGGTTCTGGAAGCACGTTTTCTCCCTAGTGTGCTTCCAGGACATTTGAACTATTGGGTGTGCTTTCAGAACATTTGCTAAGAATTTCAGAAGCAAAAGGAAGTTCAGAAGTAAAAGAAACTAGAACATTTAGTGAAGTTCAGAAGCAAAAGGAACTAGAACATTTGGTCTTCACCATCTTCATCACATCACAATCACCCCTCACGGTGATTGATGCCTTTGTATTCAAGCTAAATGGATATTTGAATTTGATGTCTTGATCTTCACCATCTTTATCACATCTCAATCACCCCTCACTGTGATTGATGCCTTTGTATTCAAGATAAATGGATCACTGTGATTGATGCCTTTGTATTCAACCTTCACAAAAATTAAGTCATTTTAGGGAAATAACAAAAGCAACTCTTCACAAAGAGCGAATCTACAAAGTCTGCGAAGAGAAATACACATGAAAAGGATAATTTGTGCTTCGCAGAAAGCGAATCTACGAAGTCTGCAAAGAGAAATACACCTGAAAAAGGATGATTTTGCTTCGCAGAAAGCGAATCTGTGAAGTATGTGAAGAGAAAAACAAGCTAAAAAGGATGATTTTGCTTCGCAGGCTTCGCAAAATGTGAAGCAAAATCATTTTGCAAAGCCATTTTCTGGAGAAAATTCGACTTCAGAGGATGATTTTGCTTCGCAAAATGTGACACAAACTCATTTTGCGAAGCCATTTTCTGGAGAGAGGAAGATGAAACAGGAGAAATACAGTAGATACTTACATTATTTTCACCGTTTTCCATTGAAATCGACAATAAACATATGATAAACCCAGAAGAACGTCGAATAACGATGCCTTCGATTCGCACAAGAAGAAAGAAACCAAAAGACTAAGAAGAAATAGGAAGATGAAGAACCATGCCTTCATAAAAACAGAGAGACAAAAAGAGGAAGAAAAGAAAGGATGATGAAAAATGGAGGTGATTCACATAATATAAAGGAAGGGGAAGATGAAACAATAGACATGAAGGATGAAACCGATCGAAAAGAAGGGGGAAGAAGAAAGGTTTGGGGTATTTGGGAAAAGTCGCAAATATATAGTCTAGATATGTAATGGTTTGGGTAATTGGTCTAAATATGTAAATGAGCCTCCCATTTGACCCAATTTTATAATGGGAAAATTACAAAACTAGGTCAAATGGGAGGCCCATTTACATTTTCAGACCCATTATCAACCAACTTACATATATATACTATGCCCTGAATACTTTCCCGAAATTCCCTTCATATATATATAAGAACTTATGCATTTCACCCCTAACCATTCGCGAAAACTCGAACGACGAACACCAAAAACTCGAACGACGAACATCTTCAACACCTCCAATCTTTACATTTCTTCTTCCAACGACTTCCAACCGATTCCAATGGCAAGAACCGGTAAGAAGGTATGTTATTTTGTGATTTTTGATTAGCCTGCGAAGGTAAATACTAATTCAGTACTTGATTTTGCTTCACAGTTTGCAAAAACTATGAAGAAAAAGTCATTCTGTGAAGTAGTATTTACCTTCGCACGCTTTACCGTTTGCAAAAAAAAAATGCGAAGTAAAATCATGTACTGAAAGTATTATCCTGGAAAAACGTACAAAATAATAAAAAATGGAGTGCATAGTTCGCAAGAAGAATTACGTATATATGAGTCAATAATTAAAAACGAAGTGCCAAGTTCGCAAACTATAAAAGAATCGAAGAGAGAAAGAAGAAAGAGTAAGAAATTTATAAGTGGTTATATATATATATATATATATATATATATATATATATATATATATATACAAATGGAATTTTGGGAAAGTCGCAAATAAATAGTCTGGATAGGTAATGACTTGGATAATTGGTCTAAATATGTAAATTGGCCTCCTATTTGACCTAGTTTTATAATTGGGAAAAGTACAAAAATAAACCTTACGGTTACACCTGTTTTCAATCGCAACCCATATGGTTTAAAAAAAATTAAACTGATACCATGTACTTCAATCCGTTAGCAAACCTAGACATTTCTATCTAACAGTGTTTAAAATGCTGAGGTGGTAGTCACAGTCAAGAAATCTGATGGGTAATTTTGTCACTTTATTTATTTTATAATTTATTATATTTTTTAAATATTAATACTTACCCAATCTAATGACACATAACTTTCCTCTCTCTCTCGCATCTCTCTCCCAACACTGGGAAAGCACAAAATGTTATTACAACACCTTCTCTGCTATGATTATTCCTAGGCGGCACTCAGTGGGTGGCTTCTCATGTCAATCTCTTTCTAAGAACCACGGCTCTTTAGTTGTCATTTGGCGCTTGAGTTGTGATACCAAAGTTGCAGAATCAGTTAAAAAGAATAATGTCTTCTCCAAAATGGGTGTTTTTTTGCGCCTGGGTTAGATGAAGGAGAGGCTTTTGGTTGGCCAGAATTTGGTGAGATTTTGGTGGAGCGATCGAGATCGAAATCGATGAGGATTATACGGCCATTCTTCTGAGATTTCGGGCTTCAAATATCTGTAAGCTATATCAATTTTGTGTAGATACTCCAATCCAATAACCAATTCCACGCCATAAAATTGGGTAAATTACATATGTGGTGTACAACATTTACCTCAAATCACACTTTGGTGTACAACCAAAATTTTATCACATTAAACCGTACGAACTTCAGGTGACCTCCCACTAAAGTGTACAGCCGGTTTTTGTGACCGGTCAACGCTAGTCAACTATGCCACATCAGCATTTTCCAGTTGTAGAATTAAAAAAAGTGGGACCCACTCTTTACGGAATGACTAATATAGCCTCATTCCTTAAAAAATTACTAAAATACCCTCATCTTCTTCCTTCAACCCCTTTCTCTCATTTCTCTCTCTACATTTTCTCTCTCACTCCTCTCTCTGCCATTTCTCTCTCACTCCTCTCTCTACCATTTATAAAAACGATTTAATTAGTTAAGACATTATTCGACCCAATTTAATTAATACTATTATCTTAATTACAAGACAAAAGAAATAATGAGATCCAAGTACAATTCCAATCAAATTCAATTACATTTAAGAGAGGGAGGGAGCTAGTCAAAATTAAATTAGGATAATTGGGGATTAAAATGAAGTTGTAGCAAGAATTGAGTGTGTATAGGTAATTACTGCAAAAAGAAAAAGAAAGTGACTCAGATAAACAAAATGTCCAAATTGCCGATCTCCATTAATGGAACCCCCCCCCCCCCCAAAAAAACTGACCTGGAAACTTTATAGCATCTCGAAAAGCAACGTCCATATCCGGCCTTATTCTCAAGAGTGCTAAAGTTTCCTCCCACGGCCATCGGTTTCTGCCGAAGCTCCGGTCACCTTCATCAACATCATCGCCTCTTGCTCTATCTTCATCACTTGAATTATTGTTTGGCCCCACCACATGTCCAACTTCAAGATGATGGTGATGGTGGTGAGGAGGATGAGGATGAGGTGTCGCTATGTGCTCACCAACTTCAAGATGATGGTGAGTGAGAGAGAAGATGTAGGGAGAGAAATGGGAGAGAGGGGTTGAAGGAAGAATATGAGGGTATTTTAGTAATTTTATAAGGAATGATGTTATATTAGTCATTCCATAAAAAGTGTGTCCTATTTTTTTTAATTCTACAACTGAAAAATGCTGATGTGGCATAGTTGACCAGCGTTAACCGGTCACAAAAACCGGTTGTACACTTTAGTGGGAGGTCACCTGAAGTTCGTACGGTTTAGTGTGACAAAATTTTGGTTGTACACCAAAGTGTGATTTGGGGTAAAGATAGTACACCACATATGTAATTTACCCCCATAAAATCTTAAATTCAAATTTCAAAATATAATTCAGCAAATAAATCACTTCTGCACCTTTAACCTTTAACTCGTGAATGGATCGCAGCGACTCAAAAGGCAAGTGATAGTTCATAAATGGATTTAGTGTTTGAAGCCATTTTATTCAATTTTCCAAGCATAATCAGCTCGGATGTATATTTTTGGGATCTTTGAAACTCCATGACTAGAGTCTTTAGGAGCTTCGGGTTGGTGATGCGCCTCATGGCGTTCGCACCGCAAGGCTCACTGAGGGATAAGTGTACCCCGTCGTTATCAAGTAATAAAATCTAGACAAGTCCAGGTATCGAATCCACAGAATTTATTCCTGCAAGTATCGAGCTACTTGGTCTCAGGTGTTATCTAGGTTGTGTGGGTTTTGAGGTTGTTTTGATTAAGTTAATCTACTCCTAGTTGAATTACTCTACTCCTAGCTAAGTTATTCTAAACCTAATTAAGTTATTCTACTCCTAATTAAGTTAAGCTACTCCTAGGTGATCTTTTACCAATGTAATTACCCGAAGGGACATGAGGTGATACGATAACAATGAAAATAGATTGTTTAGACAACGGAATTAAAACCTAATCTAAGTCACTTGTGTCCGAGGCGATTAACCCTACCTATCCTCCTGAGGTCCCTAGTTCGTGATTCCCTTGTAAGGCCGAAACTATCTCTAAGGCTCAGCAATTTGAGCTTAATCTTCTATAGGGTCGTCAATCCTATAGGCACTGACTAGGTCAGATTCAGCTCGCAATATGTGCCAACTTAATTTTGGGATTATCGAATGAGTTAAACCAATCAGACAAAGCGTAAGACAAAGAATCAAGCAATAAAACAATTGAACAAACAAAACTATAATATATATTAAAGATGAAAAGTATTGTCACGAAGATACAATGAGCCTAGGATTCATAACATGGATCAGAGGTTAGTGTTAAGCCCAAAATATACCTAAAATATCATATATAAATACGATAGATTTACATTGAAATCGTGCTAATTATATTCATTTGGAATACTTTTACGTCTTTATTTACTTCTTTGATGCAATGTACCTAAATATTTGGTAAAATCCAAATAGGAGCGAAAACGGAGCTAAAACGGAGCTAAAATGGAGGAAAAACCTTAAAACGTACCGAGAATACATATCAGCCAGAAGAACGCTCGAGGAGGATGAAAAACAGTCGAACGCCAGGGAGGAAAACTCTCTGTCGTGACTGAGATTCTCAAAATCTCAGTCGCGACTTACGGAGGCCAGACCGGGGGAAAACAACATATTCAAGCTCGCCCCTATACCCCCTGTCGCGACTGAGATTTTCAGAATCTCAGTCGCGACAGCAAGTCTTCCTGCACACTAAACACATGTTTAATTCAGAAAAACGCGTCTGTTCGTTCGGATAAAAGCAACCCTTCACCAGCAGACACGACCCGTCATTTACAACCCTTCACCAACTATAAATAAGTGATCCATTTCAGAAATCAAGGTTGGTTAAGTTGGAAAAGTTAGAGAAATTAGAGAAGAAAGTTGTTATATTGAGTTTCTGATTCAGAAAAGAATCAGAAAGTTAGATTTCATTTCTGTAAGCAATCGTGTTGTACACGAATTGTATTTAGATTAGTTATAAACACAGTATTAGTTTAGTTTTCATTCTGATAGTGGACGGGACCAGTCTCTATTCCAAAGATCCAGCGAGAAGAATTGACGGCTGAAGCGCATATGGTTTGACGAGCCTACGAAGTTTGAGAGAAAGATTGACGACCCGGATCTCAAAGTCTTCGTTACAATGCTATCCAAGTTTCTACTTCTCTGTTAACCTGTGAAAATTCACATTTCAATTAATGATATACTTATTTATTCAATATATTCTTACTGTTGTTATTTTGATATTGTTCTGACAAAATGATTTTCAAAATGATATATTGGTGTTTTTATTAAAACGTTCCATTCCATCTTATTCTTATAAGAACTTTGTTGAACACTTAACAAATTTAGTTTTTATGGATGACATGATCGCTGATCACGGCTTATCAGAAGTAAAACACTAGTTTGATTAAGGTAGGAATCGTCTCTACGCTAGAGGGATTTCTATGGTTCGAAGCCATTTAATTGAGTAAATTATTATATTGTTACATGTCCATAATCTCACAAAGTTAAAGTTGTTTACTTTGCTTTATGAAAATAAGATCTATTTCATTCCAATTACGGAAGTATCTGTTTTGTAATCAAAATTCCAAACGGAATTGTTCTCTAAACTCGATATAATCTTTCTATCTAATCCTAATTTACCAAAACCTATTCCATCAACTAAACGTATTTCTTTTATTAAACCTAAACACGTGATTAAACCGAATTAAATAAAGTTTTAGTTAAAAAGCGTTCCCTGTGGGTTCGATATCTTTTATTACTACAAGCGTATACCGTGCACTTGCGGAAATCGCTCAACAAGTTTTTGGCGCCGTTGCCGGGGAACGCCAAAATTTTTGACAAAATTTTAAATTTTTCGTGTTTTATTTCGAATCTAGGTTTAAACATATTTATTCTAACTTTTATAATTTAAAAGTTTTCCTATACTAATTTATTTATTTATCAAATTCTGTTTTGTAGGTAGTTTCAGTTCGTGCAAGATTTCAGGTTCATGCGCAGTTCTCGAAATTCAGGCATTGCACCAGACCCTATAGACCTAGAAATTGAGAAAACCATTAGGAAGAACAAGAAAAATAAGAAAAACAAAAATAAGACCCCAGTAAAAACACATATCGAGCCAGAAAAAATGGCAGACCCACCAACACTTATGGAATACGCTAGGCCAGGTGTGGCCGGTGTAACCAATAGTATCGTTAGACCCAGAATCACCGCAAACCAATTTGAAATTAAGCCAGCTTTGCTTAATATGTTACAAAATAATGTAACATTTTACGGGTTACCTAACGAAAATCCTAACACCCATTTAACAAATTTCCTAGAAATTTGTGACACCTTTAAAATTCCAGATGTGACTGCAGAAGCAATCAAACTTCGCCTCTTTCCTTTCACTTTGAAGGATAGAGCCAAAGAATGGTTAACTTCTATGCCAGCCGCAACTTTTGCCACTTGGGAACAATTAGCCCAAGCGTTTTTATCTAAATATTTTCCTTTAGCAAAAACCGCAAGAGTCATAAAGGAGTTAACATCTTTTTCTCAAAATGATAATGAGACCCTTTATGAAACTTGGGAACGTTTTAAAGAACTTCAACGTTTATGCCCACACCACCAATTACCCGCTGAACTTTTAATGCAAACATTTTACAATGGACTGAATCCTACAACTAGGGGTTCATTAGATGCTATGTCGGGAGGGCTATTTATGAAGAAAACATCAGCCCAAGCGAGAGAACTTTTGGAGGAAATGGCAATCAACAGCAGTATGTGGCCCGCGGAACGTGGACATATGCCGGTGGCAAAACCATCATCCTCAACCTCATCGTCAGTTAAAGGTATAGTTGAACTTGATCCAGTCGCGATGCTACAAGCCCAATTTTCTGCTTTATCGCATAAAATTGACAAATTTATGGCACTACGCGATACCAATGGTAATCCAATCCAAACGGATGTGGACTACGAAAATATGAGTGAGATCGAACAGGTAAATTTTGTCCAAGGGCAAAACCAAACTAATAATCCTTATTCTAATACTTATAATGCTGGATGGAGGAATCATCCTAACTTTAACTGGAAAGATAACAGTAACAATAATACAAGTGCTAATCAAAATCGTACCACTAATTATCAAAATCAGTCAAGAGATACGATTAGCACTTTATCTTCTAAAATCGATAAGTTTATAGATGCTATCAGTGGAAAAATAAGTAATCACGACGATGGTTTTAAACGGATCGAAAATAAATTCGATCAGCTTATTAAAAACCACTCATCTAGCATCCATAATTTGGAGGTTCAAATTGGTCAACTTGCTAAATCAATTCCATCCCGAAAAGAGGGAAGTCTTCCCAGCCATACGGAAGAAAATCCGAAAGAGCAGGTGAAGGCTATTACTCTTCGTTTAGGAAAAAATTATCAAGGGCCTGAAATGCCCAAAGATGCAACATTATCAGGAAATGATTTACCGAAGTCCAAAGAAGATATCTTAAACACAAATATTTCACCATTTGACACAGGTACTAAAACTTTTGTACCCAAGCCACCTTTTCCGCACAAAGTCCGAAATAAGGACTATGATAAACAACTTCTAACGTTTTTGGATAAACTTAAAAATTTGCATATCAATTTGACATTTATGGATGCAATCACACAAATTCCTAACTATGGTAAGTTTTTAAAAGATTTGATTTCAAAGAAAATCAGTTGGGAAGGAATTTCATCCATTTCGTTAACTGAAGACTGTAGTTCAATAGTATCAAGTAATTTGCCCACTAAACTCAAAGATCCCGGATGTTTTACTATTCCGTGTAAGTTGGGAGATATTGAATTCCCAAGTTGTCTTTGTGATTTAGGAGCAAGTATAAACTTAATGCCATTGTCTATTTTTAACAAGTTAGGTTTAGAAGAAGATATCAAACGTACCAATATGGTTTTGCAATTAGCGGATCAAACCACTAAAAGGCCGTATGGTATAATTGAAGATGTTTTAGTCAAAGTCGATAAATTTATTTTTCCTACTGATTTTGTTATATTAGACTTTGCATATGATGTAAACTGCCCTTTAATTTTCGGTAGACCGTTTATGAACACGGGACGCGCTCTAGTAGATGTGTCGGAAGGGAAGGTAGTTTTAAGGATATGAGAAGATAAGGTCGAGTTTAACATGAACAAAGCGATGAAATACCCTATGGAGGAATTCGCTTGTATGAAACTTGATTTAGTCGAGGAATGTGTCAATGATGTAATTCAAAGTGAAGAAATAATTGAACCTATAATAGATGAGGAACTAGACGATAAGGACCCAGAGCCTTTGATTCGAGAAGATGGACCAGTTCCGCCTTCGATTGTAACACCCCCTAAATTAGAACTTAAAGAGTTACCCAGTCATTTGAGGTACGCTTTCTTAGGCGAAGGCGATTCTCTACCTATAATTATTTCTAACAAATTAACAAGCGATCAAGAAGAAAAATTGAAAGATGTTGTTAGAAATAGGATAGGAAGTTTGGGATGGAAAATTTCAGACCTAAAAGGAATTAATCCTAGTATAGTAATGCATAGAATTCACTTAGAAGAGGATAAGCCACCTAAAGCGGATAGGCAAAGACGCTTAAATCCGAACATGAAGGAAGTAGTCAACAATGAGATTACTAAACTTTTAGACAATGGAATCATTTATCCGATCTCGGATAGTGAATGGGTTAGTCCAATCCATTGTGTACCTAAAAAGGGAGGCATAACTGTTGTAAGAAATGATGAAGGTGAACTTATACCTACACGAACCACCACCGGTTGGAGGGTTTGTATAGACTATAGGAACCTAAACAAAGCAACCAGGAAAGATCATTTTCCTCTACCTTTCATTGATCAAATGATCGAAAGGATAGCCGGTCATGCATTTTACTGTTTTCTAGACGGTTATTCCGGATTCTTTCAAATTTACATTTACCCGGATGACCAAGACAAAACAACCTTCACATGTCCTTACGGAACATTTGCATATAGGAGAATGCCTTTTGGTTTATGTAATGCACCAGCAACTTTTCAACGATGTATGACAGCAATATTTAATGACTTCATTGAAGACATAATGGAAGTTTTCATGGATGATTTTTCAGTTTATGGAGATTCTTTCAATGCATGTTTACAGAACTTAGATAAAGTATTGTCTAGATGTGAGGAAACGAATTTAGTTTTAAACTGGGAAAAATGTCATTTCATGGTAGACGAAGGAATTGTTTTAGGTCATAAGATTTCTGAAAAAGGTTTAGAAGTGGACAGAGCAAAGACTTCAGTTATAGAAAAATTACCCCCACCAACCACTGTTAAGGGAGTAAGATCATTTTTAGGTCATGCAGGTTTTTACAGACGGTTTATAAAGAACTTTTCTGTAATCTCCAAACCACTTACTAATTTGCTTATGAAGGATTCAACTTTTGATTTTAATAAAGATTGTTTACAAGCTTTCAATACTTTGAAAACGGCTTTAGTCAGTACACCAATAATATCAAAACCCGATTGGAATCTACCTTTCGAAATTATGTGTGATGCGAGTGACTTAGCTGTAGGATGTGTATTAGGTCAAAGAAAGGATAAGAAACTTCATGTTATATATTATGCGAGTCACACATTGTCCGGTGCACAACTAAATTACACCACAACTGAAAAAGAAATGTTAGCAGTAGTTTTTGCATGCGATAAGTTCCGATCTTATTTGTTAGGATCTAAAGTTATTATTTATACTGATCATGCAGCTTTACGATATTTATTTGCTAAGAAAGATGCAAACCCACGTCTTATTAGATGGGTTTTACTATTGCAAGAATTTGACATTGAGATTAAAGACAAAAAGGGAGTTGAAAACCTGGTCGCCGATCATCTGTCAAGACTTGAGGATGAAAACGGTCCCATCGGTGAAACATCAGGCATTCGAGATGATTTCCCCGATGAACATCTCATACAATTACAAAGTGTCATAACTCCATGGTATGCGGATATAGCCAATTACTTAGCTGCACATGTTGTGCCAGATGGATTGACTTACCAGCAAAAGAAGAAATTCTTTTCAGAAGTTAAGAAATATTTTTGGGAAGATCCATTCTTGTTCAAAACATGCGGCGATGGAATATTTAGGAGATGTGTTAGTGAGTTTGAACATGAATCTATAATGATAGAATGTCATGCTAGCGCTTACGGAGGTCATAATAGCGTAAGCAAAACAGCAGCTAGAATACTTGAATGCGGATTCTTTTGGCCTACTCTGTTTAAAGATGTCCGTTCATTTATTCTTCGCTGTGATAAATGTCAAAGAACAGGGAATATAGGAAGGAGAGATGAGATGACTCTTAAGAACATATTGGAAGTTGAAATCTTCGACGTATGGGGAATTGATTTCATGGGTCCTTTTCCTCCTTCTTTTGGCAAAAATTATATATTAGTAGCCGTAGATTATGTTTCAAAGTGGGTTGAAGCAATTGCAACCCCGACAAATGATTCTAAAGTAGTTGTTAAGTTTTTAAATTCAATATTCTGTCGATTTGGAGTTCCTAGAGTTATGGTAAGCGACGGTGGTACCCATTTCGTAAATAGAGCTTTTGAGTCACTTATGAAAAAATATAGAGTACACCATCGTATCTCTACACCGTACCATCCTCAAACGAATGGTCAAGCAGAAATTTCAAATAGAGAACTCAAATGGATACTTGAGAAAACAGTTTCGTCTTCTAGAAGAGACTGGGCACATAAACTTGACGATGCACTATGGGCATACCGTACTGCATTTAAAACACCTATCGGGATGACACCTTATAGATTAGTCTATGGTAAAGCTTGTCATTTGCCGGTTGAATTAGAACATAAAGCATATTGGGCTATAAAAACCCTTAATTATGATTTGCAGAGCGCAGGGAAAAAGCGTTTGTTTGACTTAAACGAGTTGGATGAATTACGCTATTTGTCCTACGAAAATGCAAGCATTTATAAGGAGAAAATTAAAAAGTGGCATGATGCCAAAATCAAAATTAAAAACTTTAATGTTGGAGATAAGGTCTTACTTTTTAATTCTAGATTAAAATTATTTCCAGGTAAACTAAAATCTAGATGGGCTGGACCATTTTTGGTTGTTCAAACATTTGATTATGGAACATTGGAGCTAGAAAAGTCTAATGGCGACCGATTTAAGGTCAATGGTAATCGTTGCAAAATTTATTTCGACGGAGCTCCTATTCAAGCAATTGAATCCGTGGATAAATTTTATAAAAATTAATTTCTTTGATTTTTATGTTTTTAATTTATAGCTTTTCTTATTTTCATTCTTTTTCTTTTTAATTTATTGTTTTTTTTTAATTTATTTACTTTAATTTTTATTTTTATATATTTATCATTAAGTACAAATGAGTTTTATTCACATTAAAATTTTAATTTAGTCATGTTTTGAAATTTTCATTAAGTGTTAAGTGTTATTTAGAAATTATATATGCAGAAATCTCAGTTGAGATTTTCTATGTTCCAGGATTTGGAAATCTCAGTTGAGATTCTAAAAATCTCAGTTGAGAAATTTTCTGTCTTTTTACATTTGAAATAACTGTAAGTGATTACAGTCTTCTTTCTTCAAAATTTTCTGTCAGTTAAATCGAAGAGGTATCACTTTGACACCTATTTCTTTCTAACAGACATAACCTTTCACTTATAGTTCTTATATATTCCTGTAGGATCAGACTTCTTCCATTTTACTTCATCTTTCTAAATTTCTTTCTCAAGTTCTCAAATCCTACAGACTTCATTTTTCTTTTCTATCACAAACATGACTAAGTCTTTGAAGAACATTCAAAAACAAAATCCTTCTCGAAAGGAGAAAGTTGATATCTCCGATAGATATGGAGCATGGTTTCCCATTTATAACCATGACGAAGGGAAACGTTTTATGCAATTCAGATATGCTCAGTTCTTTGGCATGATGTATCTGGACGAGTTTCTGAACGAGGAACTCGGGATAAGCGAAGACATTGATCGCTATCTGACTAATTTGAGTTGGTCAAAATTTGTTCATATGAAATTTCCTATTATTGGAAATTGGGTTCTGGAATTTTTCTCCACAGTTCGGTTCGTCAACAAGAGACGTGTTCATCTCAGATTTCGTTGTGAGGGGAAGGTATTTACTTTTGGCTATCCAGAACTTCACAATTGGTTTGGATTTCCACCCCGAGACACAACTCAACACCATCCTGGAAGGGATATGACTTCTAGAGACATATGGAGGATGCTAACAGGATTTTGGCGATTCAATCCACGTCTTGTCTTTAACAAATCCATTAATTCTAATTCCATGTTGTATCTGCACAAATTCCTCTGTCACAGCCTTTTTGGTCGAGTCAGTAGCAATATTGTGAAAGATACTGATCTTTATGTGTTGGGCGACATTTTCCAAGATAACTCAGTTAACTCCTCAAAGATTTTAATGGAGGGGTTAGTTGCTGCTTCCCGTTCGAAGAAACGGAAGATTGGGTTCGCCAACATCATATGTGGAATAATTTTAGGAGCCAAGGGAACCATTTCTGTTCCTTGGACTGATACAGAACCATACCCGATTTTAGACTGCGAGTTCTTGGAGAACGAGGGACTTGTCAAACGAGTTTTCCGTTCTGGTCCAACATTCCTTTCTGCACCAGAGAGGCAAGTCTTCGTTCAAACGAAGATTAAAAGGGCTTATGCACGTCGTCTGTCATTTAGTTAGGGATATATATATATTATGTGTTTCTGTTTGTTGTTTTTAATATATATATGAGTGCTTGATTGTAAATTATGTTTTTATAATGTTTCTATGTAGATGTATATTATGGTATTGTTTACAAATGATAAATAAAAGTGCATTAATTCTTTAGTTTATTTCTTTTTTTCTTAAGGAACAACCTTTGGGTTTCCTTTAATTTAATGTTTTAGTTTTGTTTATCTCAGTTTCAGGGATTAATATTTACATTAATGTCACTTACTTCACGGAGGAATTGGTTTTGAAGTGTTAAAATCATCAAAAACAGTCCCACTTTTACCCAGATTTTTCAAAATCTCAGTTGAGATTTCGAATTCTCAGTTGAGACAGCAGAGGAAAATTTTTTCAGCAAAAATTCGCCCCTTCCCTACTTGCTGTCGCGACTGAGATTTTGAAAATCTCAGTCGCGACCTACGACATGTAGGTGCGGGATTGGGTGAAATTTTCACCATCTTTTCCTATTCCTACTCTATTTACTACCCTATTCAATTATCCTAATCAATACCTATTACTTACACCTATATATATCACCTATTTTTACACCAATCAATCATCTTTTCTCTTCCCAATAACAAGATTCACTCATCTTCCCCATAAATTTTTACCCTATTCATCTTCTTCCCCAATTCACCACCATTATCTTTCATTCTAACTTTCATCCTTTCATATTATTTTCACCTATTTCACCCAAATTTCATCTATTTTCATCCAAACTTCACAAACCAAAATAATATGCCTAGACAAAAGACCGTTGCAAACAAAGCCAAGGCCACCAAGATCAATAGATTACGGGTTCAATATGACGCACCGTTCGATATCACGTCGGAAGCCGAAGGACGCAAATATCGCCGGTTTTCTAATTTCCTCGTAGAGTTCGTGGATATGCCTTTTCTTGACACCGACACGGTAAATACTCTTTCTTTTACCGAGCGTATTGATGAATTTCTTACCGTTCTTGGTTGGAAACGATTTGCTAGTATGCATTTTCCTAGTCTTAAAACGCATATTATTGAGTTTTTGGTTACTCTAACCTATGACAAGAAGAAAGGAGTTATCTCTTTTCGGAGTGATGGCGTTCGTTATGATGTTAATTATGCGGCCATGAACCGTTGGTTTGGTTTTCCTACTCGGAATTTTTATTCAAAGCCAAAGCCTTTTGATTCACACACGGTTTGGAATTCTTTAACCGGTTTAGATGTTTTTAGTCCAAAGAATACATCTAGTAAGCTAATTAAGGATGATTGCGTATTCTTCTTTCACAAGCTTTTATCATTCTCCTTATTTGGTCGGGTTGAAAGTTCAAAAGTGCAAGTTCGTGATTTGGTTGTGTTTGATGCTATTTTTAAGGGTTTGACAATTAATAGTATTGAGATGATATTTACTAATTTAGTTCGAGCTTCCAAGTCCCGCAATAAGCAAGTGCCTATGGGTAATTTAATTACCGGCATTGTTTTGGGCGCTCGAGGTGAATTAGCGGATTATCAAAATATGCCTCATGTTGGTTTACCTTCATTGGATCTCACGGCACTTCAAAGAGCCAATTTATTGAAGAAATTAGGACCCCCCGCCTTTATCTCTTATGCGGATCGCACGAGACGTGTTTTTGCTACGATGAGTAGTGAAGCCTCGGGTTCTCAAGGTTTAGGTGCCCAAGATGATAATGAGGAGGATGAAGAGGAATTTGATGACGAAGAAGAAGAAGAGGAGCATGTTGATGTTAATGCCACCGAGCAAGCAAATATGGAACCAAATGAAGAAGAACAAGTTGGATGGCAACGTGTTTTGACACAAATGAACGAGTATAACCGTCACATGAATTTGCGGTTAGATGAAGTCGTTGCCAACAATGCCGAAATGAGTTCAAGGATCACTACATTAAGTCGTGAGCACAAGTCTACTCGTCGCCGGATGCTCTCTTTCTTCCGACGCCAAGGAGTTGAGACTACGCCTTCTCCACCACCTTCACCTTGATAGGTTTTATTGTTTCTCTCTTTAACTCATTTTCGTTATTATTATTATGTTTTATTCGGTTTGGTACAATATTTTTACTTATGTTTGGTACAATTATCTTTATTATTAATGTTTGAATGTTATGGTATTCTATTTTTCATTTCTAATTCGTATGATTTATTTCGTCCTATTTTTCGTGTTTTATCGCTTTTTGCACCAATGAGGACATGGTCCAAATTAAGTGTGGGAGGAGGTATTTCATATCCATTTTATTTTTAAGTACGAATGAATGCAACGAATGAGAATGAATGCTATTTATTTTTAAATGCATGTTGTTATTCAATTTTAAGTAAAGTATAATATGCAACCATTTTTCAAAAACAAATGCAACATTTTTTAATAAAGTGCAACACTTTTCAAAAATTAATAGCAATTTTTCATAAACATATAATTTTTGTTAAAGTATATATTTCATATGTTTTTAACACTTTAATTTTAAAAATAATGTTAAGCATATTTTAAGGTTATCATTATTGATAGAAATAAATATTTCTACACGGGCTATATTTTTACAAATATTTTTTTTACAAATCTCCGATACGATTTTATCAAAAACGTCTCGAGTAAATGTATATAAGTAAAATTTCTTTAGTTTCAAATCTCTACTTTATATCATGAATTCATGATAAAAAAATATAAATCTTATTTTCAATTTTCAATTAGGTTTATAGGCATAAATCGAACTAATAACTTTAGCTTTTTAGCTCGATATTATTTTTCGTCTTACATTAAAAACCAATTGAAGTTTTTAAGGAAACTTTAGCCATAATACATGTTGAATTTCAAGTCAATATAGGATGAATGTGCTATTTTTCTTTCCCAATTTTATTTTCATATTAAATCAAGTAGTCGTATTCTTAACTTTTGGCCACGATTGAGACCAACATTATCACAATCGAGGTATGAAAGGGAAGAACATTAAGTATCGTTTACTTTTGGCCACGATTGCGACCACCCTTATCACGGTGGAGGTATGAAAGGAACGTTCAAAATTAAATCAAAATTAAACGTGTTTAAAGTTTTAAGTAACGATTGCGTCCATCCATGGCATGGTCGGTACCTCTTAAACGAACACGAAAGCAAATAAAATGCGTATAAAGTTACGATCGAGACCACCCTTATCTTGGGCGTAACTAAGCAAATATATTAAACATAAGTCCTTAAATCCATATTTGTAATATTTTAGGTTTGGGAAAGGAAATTTTGTGCTTAGAAATGCCTTGAGACGAAAGATTCGGAAACATGCGTGCTTACACCGTCCCGAATACTTCAATATAAAAATTGAAATACAAGACGAGTAATATATCTCTTTTATACTAGCTAGTTTGATACCTTGCGTATAAATTTACCATGAAAAGTTTATCTTTCGGTTTAACTAATTCAAAAAGGAATATATGGGTATATATTCTATTTATAAAGAGATTGATTAAAGAATAAATTCAGTGAAATTTTGCTCGGGACTAGCAAAAGCTTAAGTGTGGGAGTTTGTTAAGCCCAAAATATACCTAAAATATCATATATAAATACGATAAATTTACATTGAAATCGTGCTAATTATATTCATTTGGAATACTTTTACGTCTTTATTTACTTCTTTGATGCAAGATACCTAAATATTTGGTAAAATCCAAATAGGAGCGAAAACGGAGCTAAAACGGAGCTAAAATGGAGGAAAAACCTTAAAAACGTACCGAGAATGCATATCAGCCAGAAGAACGCTCGAGGAGGACGAAAAACAGTCGAACGCCAGGGAGGAAAACTCTCTGTCGCGACTGAGATTCTCAAAATCTCAGTCGCGACTTACGGAGGCCAGACCGGGGGAAAACAACATATTCAAGCTCGCCCCTATACCCCCTGTCGCGACTGAGTTTTTCAGAATCTCAGTCGCGATAGCAAGTCTTCCTGCACACTAAACACATGTTTAATTCAGAAAAACACGTCTGTTCGTTCGGATAAAAGCAACCCTTCACCAGCAGACACGACCCGTCATTTACAACCCTTCACCAACTATAAATAAGTGATCCATTTCAGAAATCAAGGTTGGTTAAGTTGGAAAAGTTAGAGAAATTAGAGAAGAAAGTTGTTATATTGAGTTTCTGATTCAGAAAAGAATCAGAAAGTTAGATTTCATTTCTGTAAGCAATCGTGTTGTACACGAATTGTATTTAGATTAGTTATAAACACAGTATTAGTTTAGTTTTCATTCTGATAGTGGACGGGACCAGTCTCTATTCCAAAGATCCAGCGAGAAGAATTGACGGCTGAAGCGCATATGGTTTGACGAGCCTACGAAGTTTGAGAGAAAGATTGACGACCCGGATCTCAAAGTCTTCGTTACAATGCTATCCAAGTTTCTACTTCTCTGTTAACTTGTGAAAATTCACATTTCAATTAATGATATACTTATTTATTCAATATATTCTTACTGTTGTTATTTTGATATTGTTCTGACAAAATGATTTTCAAAATGATATATTGGTGTTTTTATTAAAACGTTCTATTCCATCTTATTCTTATAAGAACTTTGTTGAACACTTAACAAATTTAGTTTTTATGGATGACATGATCGCTGATCGCGGCTTATCAGAAGTAAAACACTAGTTTGATTAAGGTAGGAATCGTCTCTACGCTAGAGGGATTTCTATGGTTCGAAGCCATTTAATTGAGTAAATTATTATATTGTTACATGTCCATAATCTTACAAAGTTAAAGTTGTTTACTTTGCTTTATGAAAATAAGATCTATTTCATTCCGATTACGGAAGTATCTGTTTTGTAATCAAAATTCCAAACGGAATTGTTCTCTAAACTCGATATAATCTTTCTATCTAATCCTAATTTACCAAAACCTATTCCATCAACTAAACGTATTTCTTTTATTAAACCTAAACACGTGATTAAATCGAATTAAATAAAGTTTTAGTTAAAAAGCGTTCCCTGTGGGTTCGATATCTTTTATTACTACAAGCGTATACCGTGCACTTGCGGAAATCGCTCAACAGTTAGACAGAATATAAAAGAAGAAAAATACCTTTCAGGGAACCTGTCTACCAATGCAGGCGTCTTCCTAGGACTTAAGGATGGAACTTGAGCAATCCTCGATGAACGGAGCTTCGGATGTGTCTTCAATGGAGGTTGAAGGATATGGAGGAGGTGGAGAGGATTTCTCAAGGTGGAAGCTTAGGTTTTTACAAAGATAAAAGATGTCTATTTTACAATTGGAAATTCCTATTTATAGACGCGGTTCGGGCGCTCTTTCTGACCTAATTCGTATCCTTTTGCAGGTGGGAATTTGTGGGGTCAATCGTGGCGTCGTGGGACCGGGAATCAGTCTTTTGACTGATTCCCATAGGGCAGCTCGCCGAGCTGGGTGAGCCAGCTCGGCGAGCTGGCCTCTAGCTCGCCCGAGCTGGCCCCTTAAAGGCATGCTCGATCCGGCCCCAAAAAGGCCATTTCGACGAGCAAGAATGCCCAGAACGCCTTACGCGACTGCTGGATGTCCCGAAACGCAACTTTCACCCGAACTCATTCCTGTTTTAGCCTGCGCATGCACGAAAACTCCAAATAACATTAGTTCCGAGGCTAAATTGACCCACCAATCGCTCATTTTGTGTAAACACTCCGTTTGGTGCGACTTTTGGCGGATCAATTAGCTATAAAAGATAATGGAAATTTAGCATACATGCCAATTTGGCCATATTTGCCTAAAATAACCAGAAAACGAGTCTAAACAACGAAAAGTAAATAGAACATATACAATTTCTAACTAACTCACACAAAAGCATATAAATGCAAGAATTGCTCGCTTATTCATAAAATAACGCTAAAAACCGTTCTAAACCCGTACCCAAAGATAGGGGTTTTTGACCCCTATCAGTTGGTCATGGTGAAGGAGACGACAGAAGGGATTAAGTGGCTAAGGGGATGAAAGCTCGGTTGAAATTGCTTATCAGAAGGGAGAGAAAGGGTGAAGAGGTAGAAAGGACAAAAATACCCTTCTAATGATTTGACTTTGACTGTCATCTCAACATTTTTAGTACCGTTAGACAGAAATCTCTATGTTTGTTAAGGGATTAAAGTACATGGTACCATTTTGAAAAAATTTAAACCACATGGATTGCGATTGAAAAGAGGTGTAACCACAAAGTTTATTTTGTACTTTCTTTTCCCTTTGTAAGTTTCCCTCCAAATCATTCCACTAGTTAAATTAAAGACATTAGGTGGAACCAATGAAACCGTCGCAAAAATGTTGTCAATTCCAGCGTTGCTACATTTACCGACGGTTTTACTAGGACGTCGGGGAAAGCTTTTTAATAGGGATGTTATCCTAATGGCGGTTAAAACCGCCTCTAAAATCGATTTTCACTAAAAAAAATACAGGATTTAGCGATAGAAATGGTTCGGCAAACTGTCGCTAAAATTTTAATACCGTAATAAAAAAAATTACCGATGATATGTTTTGTCGCTAAATCTATGTTCAGTAATGCCGTAAAATTCATTTTTTCTGGACTATGTCTAACTGTAGCAAACAGTTATAACCACATACATCATGCCATTCCAATCAAATTTTACAATAAACCTCACCAATATTGTCAATATTGAAACTAAAAATAACAAAATCTGAAATCAACATAACGAAAGTGAACTTCTTGTAAATAAAGACATTGAGCTATGCATATCTCCATGTTCAGAATCCTTCATTTGTCTGTCTATTTTTCCTCTCCTCTTTACTAGTATTGCACAAAAGTGCTAAGCAAAAATTGAAGTAATGATAACATCATGCTACCTAGCGATTTGAAGCAAAACAAATGTTAAGAAATTATAGTAGCAGAAACGTCTGGAATCACAACGAAAACTAGAATTTATATTATCCTTATTAAATCACCCATCCAGAATTTATACTAACCTCGGTACGCGTGGTACCCATATGGAACCCTATGGGGCAGTTCGACTATGGTAACGTACGGGATCAGGTATCCATTTGTCTTAGATGCATGTGTCAAGGTAGAAGATAAAACCCATGGAAATAGTCCCTAGAAAATTTGCTATTTGAACATAAATGATAAAATTGCTAAGGTTTTAGAGAATACCATTTGAAAAATAAATCAGAACCCTTTCCTAATCTTCCAATCACTTCAAGGGAACCTTAAAACCTGTCGACCAAGCAGAAACAATAAAATTGCTAAGGTTTTAAAGAACCAGAATTTGCCTCAAAAAGGGCATTAAAGAAGACATGGGAAAGTATTGGCATAATCGGAGGTGAGAGTGCCACCACTGAGCAAGAGCTTACCGCCATTATGAGTCCATATGTTTTCCATGCTGTTATCTCAAGTTCTTCACTGGGGAATGTATAGTTTTGGCAGCTACTTCTGTACCACGCTATTTTACTAAATATACTTCACCATATGCTCCCTGCTAGAATTGATATTTTAAAGCAGAGTATTATTACCAAAAAAAAATAATTTTGTAAAAGCAACTAGATTAAATATAAAAATGGAATTTCTCTAGCATAAACAGGAATTACGTCTCCAATAAGTATTGCATCATCCATATCCACCAAGAAGAAATCAAAGTGAAAAAATAGCATTAGAAGATGTTATTATCCTAAGTTGTTTTCTAATGGAAAGCTACATTTAACAGAATGTTTAAGTAGAAATTACCTGAATAACATCCGGAATCAAAACATCCACTTGATTGGAAGATCAGGTATCATCCTTATTGTTTCTACATCCAAGATTGTTGGATACTGTCCTGGTGTTCTCTATGATATGGAGACAATTTTCATTAAGAGCAAGCTAAAAAATGAGCATATACAGTAATGGATTTGGTAATAAAATTGTAGCTGATATGTGGTATATGTGGATGAATTTTATATGAGTATCTCGGGACACGGGAGATACTCTGTATTGTTTATTATGTTGTGAATATATGTTTAGCACCTTGGCATGGAGGCGGTACTAGGATACCTTGGCATGGGGGCGGTATCTTATTGTAAAATATGTGATTATGAAGGGTGGAATCAAGTTGTTAACCATTGAGTATATCTTTCCTTGTCAAGCGGAGCCCTTTAACAAAATAATAAATGAATGTTAAAAATCGTATTTTAATGTTTGATCACTTAATAATTATTAAATACATGTAAACTGAATTATATGCATATGTGGTTGTGTTATGTATAATTAGTTATCTAATTGGGTCTCTCAAGCTCACCTCCCTCCACCTCCATCGGTTCTCTTTTTAAGTTAAGGTTGTTATTAAATGCTTAGTGGTGCATCTATTAGGATAGCCAGTATGTGAATCATCATTGTATTAATTTTATTTTAGAAATTGATTAGTATCAACTCGAGATTTGTTAGTTAGGAATTTAAATTGTTATATTTGCAAACGTTGTAATTTTTAGTATATGAAATTTTATTATATGTGCTTATTTATGTAAAAAATAATAGGGTGCTATATTAGGATATCAGAGCATTAGGTTCTAGGTTCTTAGGGACTAGATGGATAGGGTGAGCGGATATGAATTTGATATAGTGGGTTCTTATAAAATGTTTGGATGGATCTATTAATACACTTGTTGGCTTAGAGGATGATGGAGAAGAATCGGTCAACTCTATTTGCATTCGGAATGTGTATGTTCTAAATTTCGAGGACGAAATTTTCTTAAGGACGACATTTAACTTAATTCACTACAAAAAAAATGGGTCTATTACGACACTTTTTTAACGACGTTTTTCGAGACGTATCTCCATATTTTTAAATTCAACCATGCTTTTATATTTGTGTTGTGTTTTATGATTACTTAACGACGCTTTTTATTATGTGATGGCATTTTTTAAAAAAATAACTACGCTTTTAGAAAAACATTGGTATTTATTTTAAGTTGAAGACGGTTTAAAAAAGTTCTTTTGGCCTCTCTCCGTTCTCCTTTGGACTGGCGACCTTCTTCGCCATTGTAACCGCTGGGCACGGTGAATCTTTCTACAAATGTTACTATCTTTATCAGCACTCCTACTGCCATATGCGAAATTTCCAGTCTTTCTATATATTCCAGATCTATAACTTTAGGAAGAAAATTAAAAATGCAAAATCCGTACTCATGTTTTATTTTATTGCAGGATTTACTTCTACTTCTTGGTTGAATTGTTCGGGTTGCTATCCTTCCTAATTTCTATGGGCAAGATGCCTGAGTATAGTCAGGTAATTTTCGTTTTGTTTGGTTTTTTTCTCCCTTTTCTTCATTTGGTTCACTGTGATGTTTTTGAAGTTTGCCAATTGATTAGGAAAGTTTCTTTCTTTGCTGGGTTTTCTTTGGAGATTGATAAATGGATTGATTATTTCTACTTTTCCTTATTGTTCGTTTTGATACTCCTAACATGGTTAAAATTCTCAATGGATCGAGTATGCCCATATATCTGTAATTTGCCCAACTACTAAAACTAGTGCACTTGTGTTTGCTTCCTTTTTTTCTCTTACCCATACATTATGGGATGTCAAATTACTGATAAGTTCTATGTTGAGGGCAAGCAAATTGAGCTAGTTGATGTGGTTTTCTTCAAGGAATAAATTTATGCTATACATTTCAATTCATTATTAAAAATGGAAGAACAGAGGTTAGACTTGCTAATTCATGTATCCATTTGAGAAAACAAGGTGATTCTTTTCATTCTTTACAATGATGTTTTTTTCCTTTCCTTTTAAAAAGGGTGGTGGAACAAATAAGGCCGATTAAACTTTGGCATTGTTTTGTTTGAAATATGATTGCAAACTTAAATTGTATAATGTGTCTTGTTGGGTTTTCACACATCTCTTATCCATTATAGTCGTTGATTTTATCTCCTATACTGAACAGTTGTGTTTAGTTGTATTTTGTTCTACGAACTTAAAACAATTATAATTGTTTTTTGTTTCATTGCAGCTGCTGAAGTACTTATAATCAAAAGTGTGACACATAGAGACTTTAATGGAATGATAAAGGTAAATGAAATATATAAATACATCTTTCTTCCATTCGAGCAGTTTATGGGACGTTTTGACAGTGGTATTTAATATGTTTTGGGAAATTTTCACAATATTTGGTTTTACACCAGAAGGGTGCAATTTCCGTATTCAATTGTACAGACTTTATTATTGTTCCAAACAGCACAAGGTTGTGGTTGTTAGCTTTATGGTTTATTACACCCTAAAACTGTATGGAGATTTTGATTTTAAACTTAATAAAAGTTTGCTCATTTCGTTAATGGTTATCGTCGTCCCCTTTTCATGTGAGCATTTTGGTTAGGTATTACTTTGATGTTGCTTTGTTATAAATTTAGGATATTTTGCATAGATAGACACTAGTTCATCTACCATCTCTGCTGATCTGATTTATACTCTTAAAAGTTCATGTTCTATTAATACATTAAGTGTTGAACTAAGTATACATGTTATATGGTACATGACATAAGTTTTCTTTTAGGTATAGGATTGATTGTATATATTGAACAGATTTGAAGGTTTTGGTTACATGAACTTATTAACATAATCTGTTGATATCTCAAAATTATATTCTTAATATGCTCTTTTGCTTACAATCTGATCTCTTAATTACTTGACTATAAATTATCTTTATAAGGATTGCCTTTTACTTTTCATTTTAAATTATCCTTAGTTATAAATTTGTGTATTGGTTATGTTATTATATTATGTTTATTCGTAAATATCGTTATATTGATGATGTAATAATGTTTATATGTGCAATTTTGGACGTGTTGAATAAATACTATTGCATTTATTCTTAATGCAACTAAATGAAGATGCTTATAATATCATATATCTCTATGTTTAGAGATGTTTTTGAATCGAATGTTTAACATCGCAATTTAGAGATCATATTTTATTAGAAAATGTCATTGCATTTGGGACATAATGGATTTTTATGTTGGTAAATGTAGATATTTTTTATAATTAAATATCGTAAATTTGGATATGCTTTTAAATTAAAATGTTGTGGTGTTCAAGACGCTATGAATACTTTTTGAAGTGAAATAATGACATAACAAAAATGATGTGTCGTTAACTCTTCGACGCTTTATTAAAACGTCGTGGAGATTAATAAAATTAAAAGTAAATAATATAAAAATATTACGACGCTAAAAATATAAATGTTTGGAAGCATTACGACGTTTGCGACGACGCTTTAAATTTACCCACACAAGCTTTAAAGCGTTGTTAAAATTAATGACACGTAATTTAATGACGCTTATGACGACGCTTTGGAAAGCGTAGGTAAGTGTTTAGGGACGTCGAAAAGCGTCGTTAAACCTTAAATTTTAGCGTCCTAATAGACCATATTTTTTGTAGTGATTAACTAATTTAAGTGGTGGAGAAATAACCGTTACCAAACGCACTAAAATTAAATAAGTACTTAACATTTTAATTTAAGTGATTAAATTGGTTATCAAACAAGCCTTAGTATAGCATCTTAAAAATGGTGGTTATATAATTAATTGTGGGGGTATATTAAATTAGAATTTAATTAAAATAGTTACTAGAATTAAATGTTATATAATTAATGTTATTAAATTCTAAGGTAAAATGTTTAATAAAATAAATTTTATAATAAATATAATAAGGAGTAACTATTATATATGTCGGTTACCTGATTATTTAGTTATATATATATATAAGAATCTAGGGATGCAAACCTAAGGGTTCTATTTGGGGGAAAAAAAAATCCTACTTTGTTTTGTAACCATCATGACCCTGTGAAGCAATAGAGGCTATGCACTTTTCTTCTTCTTGTATTGGTATGATGATCAAACAAGTAATAAGTCAGAGACCGATAACTTATTAGTTTTCCATTCTAAATAGAGGTAAGTGGTTAATTATATGCATAGTTATATTTGTTTATATATTCTTTGTACTTGATTGCTAAATTGGTAGTTAATGTGGTAGGTTGGTTGATATGTTAAGTTTGAGAATATTGAATGTTGATGATGTGTAAACTTTTGTTATTGATGATAATGTTGATGATGGTTGAAAATATATGAATTTTGTGATTTGCTTAAGGAATGTGACTAGTACCATATGTGATGCTATGATATTAATAGCATGAGATAATGATTATTGAGGAAAACATATGTGTGGTGTGTTTGGTAAATAAATATACAAAATATGACTAATGGATTGCCTTGGTGAATTTATATTCAATGGTTCTCGTGTTGTTATATATTGATGAAATTGAGATGAGTATCTCGGATCGCGGGGGATACTGTGTACTGTTTATTATGTTGTGTGATATATATTTAACACTTTGGAGTGGAGACGGTATACTATTGTGAAATATGTGATTATAAAGGATGTAATGAAGTTGTTAACCATTGAGTATATCTCTCGTTGTCAAGCGGAGCCCTTTAACAAACTAATAAATGAATGTTAAAAATTGTGTTTTAATGCTCGGTCGCCTAATAATTATCAAATGCATGTAAACTGAATTACATACACATGTGGTTGTGTTATGTATATGATTAGCTATCTCAGTGGGCCTCCCAAGGTCAACCTCCACCAACACCAGCTCCCTTTTCACGTTAAGGTTATTAAATGTTTAGTGATGCATCTGTTAGGACAGTCAATATATATGTGTATAATCATTATATTAATTTTATTTTAGAAATTGATTAGTTACAACTCAAGATTTGTCAGTTAGGAATTTAATAGTTCCAATTTAAAGTGTTATATTTATAAACGCTATAAATTTTAGTATATGAAATTTTATTATATGTGTTTATTTATGTAAAAAAAGTAGTGCTAGAAAGCATATCTATTACTATTTTTTACATTGATGTCAATTTATATAGCTAATTTAGATGTGTAGTTGGGATGTCCAATGGTGATGGTCAATGATTATCATAATTGATTACATACTATGATGATGAAAGATCATATATCATCTATGTTAATTTCAATTATTTATCAGAAACTAGTGTTTTTTTTTACGAAAATAAATTGGTGAGTCTGTACTTGCATACAAAACGAAAGGAAAATAATAATGTCATAATGTAGCTTTAATAACTATTTTATATAGATCAAATTAATGAATTTATATTAGTTATCTTAAAAACAATTCTCTCATGTAATGGTTGGAGAAAAAGTTTTGGAATGTTAAAAAACACATGGACCAAGTCAAAAATTTAATGTTTAAATTCTTGAAAAACTAGAATGATTTATATTTAAGAAACCCCTTAATTTACTAGAATGACTTATAAAATTGAATGGAAGGAGTATAATTATAGGTTTATAGTTCAATTGTTTAGATATATTATTATTAAAACTAGAATTCTTTTTAAATGTTATATAATATTAGAATAATGATAATTCTATAAGCAACTTTTTTTTTGGATTTATGGTTATAATAAGGTGATGTTTTATTTTATTGATCTTTTATTTATTATATTGTTTGAAATTTATAAATTATAGTTTTTCACTGTACAAAAGAAAGCATTTTTTAATGATATTTTTTTTTTGTTCGTAAGTGTATCCACCGCCGACAGCAGTGACTATTCACTTTCGCAGATGGTTTGCACTTCTATGGGTGGGACTGCTGACCACGTTGTTTGAATTTTGTAAATTATAGTTTTTCAGTGTATAAAGAAAGCACTTTAATTGGTACATTTTTTAATGATAATTGGTATTATAACTAAGTTAAATAGAATAAGTTTTAACTTAATTAATATTTTAAATAGTTGGAGAATTATAGTTATGCGAGCACATAGTACTGAAAATATTTATTTTTAAATTATTTTTTCGGTTATTAAACAATATATCAATTTGTCATATGTAATATAGTGACACTCTTTATGTGAAAAATGAAAAACATTCAAAATGAGGGTGATTGTTACATAGGATAAATAAAGTGGAATAAAAATAAAAATCTAAAATTCATTTCTCACATATTTATTTTAGAGATTGACAGGATAAGAATATTATCCCTCATATCTTATATATAAAACGGTGAGATAAACTTCCATAAGATGAAAAAATTCATTCCTCAAATCAATAATATAATATAGTTTTTCTACCAAAAAAAAATATATAATATAGTTTAAGGATAATATAGTAAAATATATCCTCATCCCATAAAACAAACATGGAATAATAATTTTCAAATGTTCTATTTTTATCTTATTCTAATTTTTTATCTTTATCTCTATCCCAACATTTATCATCCCAACATTTATCATCAGCCTAATTTTCTTTTCTGTCTTTTTTTTTTTTTTGCCCACATTTTTTCTCCATGGAAATTCGTCATACAAACACTTGATGTGAGGTTATAATAATAATACAAAATTTACATTTAAATGAAAAATCTATACAAAAATTACAATACTTTCTTCCTGTAAAGAGGCTCCAAAAATCAGCCATGAGGCATGTCAATCAAACAAGTGAGTGAGTGCAGCATCTGTTGTTATATTCTCCAAACTGGCAACTTGTGCAATTCTAAGTGCAACTGTAGCTTTATAAATTGCCAAATTAGCATTCTCCATTAGCCTCTGAGCATGGCCCCGTTTCACAATTGCTGATTCCACAGATATCTTTGCTGATGTATTAGCTGCTTCTACTTTACGCATAGCATTCTGCTCTTCCACAGCATCGTGTTCAGCAGCCATTGCTGGCATGTAAGTAAATTCATCAAACAACATCATCACTATGTTCAGTAATTACATTACTGAACAGAGAGAGAGAGGACTTACCCTGCAATAGACTCGGTTGCTTCCCTCTTCCAAATTGGCTGACCTGCCGCTTGAATGACCTCCTCTTCCTTAATACAGGTTTAGGAATCAGTGGAGCTTTCTTAGCTTGATGTCCCTGTCAGAATGATTAACAACCGTAAATATAAACTTCAATAACACAAGCCAACAGATATCTTAGACCACCTCACCTAATTGAGGATTAAATTTCGTCTCTCGTGTTATCCAAAATTTTGTGATTTGACCCGGGTAACATTTGTTAAATTTTTTAGCACAACTTTTTTACTATGTATGTAAATATAACAATTATTTTAAAAATTTTCATATATACTTAATATATGAATAAATAACAAAAAAATAATAATAATTAGGCTTAATGTATATTTAAGCCCTTAAACTTGGCAAGTTTTGCCTATTGGCAAAACTAAACTTTTTAAAAAACCTATCACACACTTATAGCTGGTTTTAAAAACCAATCACATACCTATAGTTGACATTAAAAACTTATCAAACACCTAAAGTTAGCTCATTCGAACCTCCTGCACACAAAATCATATGAACTAATAAGCTTTTCTTTTTTCTATAAGACTCACATGCGACCTCGTCTATCAAAGATGACAGATCAACAATTTTGTGTAAAAGAGGTCTGAATGAGCCAACTTTAGATGTGTGATAGGTTACGGTTATGTCACATGTCAAAAATTGTGTAGGTGACAAAAAAAATCACAAATCCGTTAGTTTTCCATATGGTTAAATGTCACCTGTGCCATAGGTCAAGGGCGCAAATGTTACCCAATGATACGGCCAAATGACAAAATTTTGGATACAAGAGGGGCCAATTATGGGTTTAATACCCTAATTGAAGTATTACCTGAAATACCCTAAGAAGTGTTGATCGCCTTTGCTTCCTTTTTCTCATCCAGTAAGCATACACACCTTCAACTACTTCTCTCCTACCTAACTCTATACAAAGATTTACAGCTGCTTTCTCATCACCAAAATCATCTGGACTGCAATGTAATGCCTTCTCAAACGCATCAATCATTAACTCAAAATTATCTTCTGATAGATGTTCAGTTCCCACCAAGAATCCTCTATTGAATTGCATCAGCCACTCCTCATCTTCAGAATCCATGTCATAGATTGCAGTCCTCTTGGAAAGAGCCCTAGCCACCTCATCACTACTTACAGATATATACACATTTGGCCTAGAGAAGGGTATGTTATTGCTATCCTGATATCCTAAAACTTCACATACTCTAGGCACAGGAATTGCCTTAGAGATGGGAGCTGGCACATTGCGATCCAAACACTCCTTATAGAGATCCTTGAAAATGACCCAATCCTGTCTGTTAGGAAATTCCAGCTTCCAGCTTTCATCTCCAGTCCAAATTATATCATGAGTAACACGATTAAAAGAACAGGGCCGCATACCCTTTCGTGCCAAGTGTGTGTGTCTCGTCAAGCCATCTTTCTTAACTGTGACCATCCATTCTTTCGAATCAGAAACTTCTAGTGTGACAGAGGCATCTCCTATCCTGTAACATCTGTCTGACTCAATAACAAGTACATTCGCACAGCAGCTTGATGTACCCATTGCCGGAGTCTCTTCAACTACAGCAGGACATGTCATCTTGAGGTTTGAAGCAGCACTACTCTGCACAATACTCCTCAACTTGTTCTTGGACACCACAGAAGAAAAAGGGATGCCGTTCTTTCTACTACTAACAAGATCAGAAACTAAAGCACCATTAGCTTTGTGCATACCAACCATTGAAAGATTTCTAGCTTTCTTCCTCCTGAGTGAACTCCTCCTCTTTTGAATACCACGGGAATTTAAACCATTCCTGTATTGACTATGCCTGCCAGCTAATTTGGAAGCCCTCACAGATGGATGCAACATCAACTTATTCTCAGAACTACCAATTTGCAGTGTCGAGCCTGCCTTGACATCAGTAATTGATTGTTCTTCATCACTTTCACTAGTTACTTCATCACACGAGTCCTCATCCAATGTGGCATTTACAGGCACAACAGACAAACACTTAACACTAAGAAGCAACCTAAGATGCATATACAGAAAACAGGAAGGAACTGCCGAAAAGCCCAATGAAAAAATAGGCACAGTGCACCTGACCCCGAAAATCTTGCAAATTCCAGTTTTACAATCTGTTGAGCCCTGAAAAGCCAATTACCAGAATAAATTAACCACATGCCAAATAAGAAAAATGAACAAATTACTCATGTTATAAAGTTTTCACTTGTCAAAAGAAATACCAATACCTGCAAAAATCGAATTCCACCCGAAGCAAAAGCATTGCTAACAGGCTCCGCAGACAAGAAAGAAGCAAGCTGAGAAAGCCTTAAAGTACCTTTTCTCATGTACCCAAAAACCAAAAGCAGGAAAGAAGTCAACCCCGCAGAGCAAAAACGATCAATAGCAACAACAAGTCGAGGAGGGTAAGTATCATACTGCTTCCTCCTTCGCTGCCTCCGCGAAAACTGAATCCCAAACTTCTTAGTGTCTAGATTTTCCAACTTTTCCCCACCTGCTCTTCTCCTTCTTCTAGTATAAACAATCCCAAACTTGTTGTTTTGAGTACTACTAGGCAAATTTTCACTCTTCACACTCTTTGGTACTGTACCGTTGACGCCTGGAGTTTCTTGCTTCAATTTACAATGACGGGTCCACCCATTTTCCTTGCATTTAACAGAGCTATTGTTATGGTGATTCTTGTTAGAATTGGTGGTTGATTTGGTCATTGTGTGCAACCACTCATCCCCGTCGTTGGCTCGCCTGAATTTTACATCACCTGATCCCGGAAGCAGACGTCGGCCAGACCGTAAAACGCGGGCCCCATCCACACCTTTTACCACCCCAAACACCCTGGTGGTACGACGCATACCCACCGACGGCATTATTGCCACTCGGTTACTGCTAAAGCTGAACCTCGACTCGATCTTCCTACCCTGTGACTCACAGAGTCAACTCACCCAGTTTCTGGAGTAATAACGAGTCAGCAACTTTCCAGGGGAAAAAAGAAAAATTAAAAGAACACATAAAACTTGTCGAACTCAAATAAAGAGAAAAACACAAAAGAAACGCTCAAAATCGCTCCATCTTATCAGATCTACGAATTCAACTCAACAAGTTAAAAGGAAAAACGTAACCCGGCTAGGAATTTAGACCCATACCATATTAAATAGGACAGTCTAAAGAATTTCTACAAGAATCCCATTGCGAATCGGACATAAATAGGCTTAAATCAACAGAGATACAAAAAGGGCAAGATAATAAAGACATAAAAACTTGAAGATAAAACACAAAGCAAATAAAGATCGGAGGGTACTCTTTACGAAGAGAGAAAAAAGGTACGATTTTAATTTATTTGTAGATGAAATAGAGACGATCGGATGTAAACCTTGTTGATTGTTGCAGAGTGAGTGATGAGATGAGAGGGAAAGGGGGGGGGGAAGAAAGAGTGAAGCTATCTCTCTCTGATGGGGGCTAGGGTTTATGATAAAAACCACTCGAGGCAGAAAATAGGGTAACCACTTCACCGACTGATATCATCCGTCAGATTAAGGATTCAACGGTTAATATTCACTCGGATCATCCGAATAATGTGGTTCGGTTCGGTTCGATGCCTTCAATAACCAAGAAAGTTTTGGCGCTCTATCTTCTTTTTCTTTTCGAAGTCCATGGAAGAAAAATAGAAAAATATTTTATATGTCAGAGGATATTTTTGGATTCAAGGATTTCAAATTACTGAAATATGCTTCTTGGTGTCACGGGAAATAAGTGTGCTGGGAGGATATTTTGGGTATTTGACGCATACTGGGTAAAAATCAGCGAGGATTTCTCCGGTGAATTTGGAGGTTGGGAAATACGTTTATTCTTACAGTTGTAAATCTTGAAGCGGTAAAAGTAATAGCAGGGTAATGTCACTATTGGCTGGAGAAACGGGATATTAACGACCAAATTATTAACCCTGTTCTCTCAATTTTAATTGGATAATTTTGTTCATCAAAAAAATAGATTTGTTAAACCATATTTTTTTAAATAAAACTTTAATATTTTTTTAACTTCAAATTTTATTTCTTACATAGACTAGAAGCAATCTAATTTTTTAATTCATTCATTTATATTACTTTAATATTTTTATAATTTACATTTATAGTATACTAGAAACTAAAGAAGGAAATCTATAGAGAGAGGTAGAATTCTTTAAAGAAAGAGGCAAAAATGAGGAGAGATAATAGCAGGAGGCAGCTGGAGAGATACTGGTAATCCACAGCCCTAAAAGATACAAATGAAAAGGAAATGGATAAGAGAAAATTCTAAACTACCCTTGCTATATGGTATCGTTTCGGTACTAACTGTAAGCAACCTCATTGAATTTGAAGCGAATAATAAATTACATAAATGGCCTTTAAAGACATGGTGAAAAGACATAGTGGGATAACAAAAATTGAAGGAAATAAGAGAAATGAAGGTTCTGATTGGAATTTTTTGGCACTTCAAAAGACTGTTTGGACTCTTTAATTTTAAAGTCTTTAAACACATAAAGTCATAATAAAATAACAAAAAAGGAGAGCTAAAGTGAAAGAAATAAAAGAAATAAAAGGGTGTAATTGGAAAATTTTAACAAAATTATTCAATTGTATTATACAACATCTTCACTTTTACAGTATATATATAATTATATGACATAAAATTGGAATCTTGATAAAAAAATATAAAAATGATGGACCCTATCGTAATATTATTTTTCAAATATAATTACTTAATGTTACTAATACTGTACAATCATAATATTTTTTTACATACAAAATAGATCAGTTGTAAAATAAGATTTGAAAATTATATATAAATGAAAAGAACGTAGAAGGTATAAAAAGATTTTTAGGCCTAATAAGATCAATCTCTATAAAGGCAGAATTTTTCGTAATCGACAATCGTCTCTCAATATATAATAGAAGTGTGAGTCAAACTCTAACCGCGTGTATCGAATTATCACCAGAAAATCAAAAAATACGATTAACAAATTGAAATAGAAGTTTTGTAAGCTAAACAAAATTTGACACAGAGGAAATTTTTTAAATAAATTGTCTATATGTTTCAAATGAGCCAAAAATTACTCTTATAGATATACTACTATAATGTTTTTGACGCAATATGGATAAATAAACTTGTTCCGAATCGTTGAACCACGCATCATTTTTTATTGAAACCTTTAAAATTCAACAAGAACTTTGGAAATTTGAAAACTCACAAATTCATTAATCAAAATAAGCTACCTATTAGAAATGAAAATGTTTATTAAATAGGCAAAGAAAAAACATAAAACTGACACTCCATTAAAACCTAAAACTCATTCCTAACGAAATATGAAAAGAAAAAAGGAGAATGCATAAAAGCCTAAAAAAATAGTAAATGCAATTAATACTAAATTAATTATAATTAATAGTAAATTAAACATAAATTTCTGAATTTTGACCGGAACATCTGAAACTTTACAACTTGATAGAAATTACAAAATCGTCACTTCATCGCGTCGGTTTTTTTCCCTCAATTAGTTCAAAAATTAATTCACTTAATGAGAAATTAATCTTACTCATTTTTAAAGTAATCTTACTCAATTAATATTGTGTAACGCTTCAGGAAGAGAATGAATAACTGAAGTTTTTGTTGTTAATATTCTGCAAATGGTTTTTTGTTGTCAATGTTCTGTAACGGTTTAGAAACAAAATGAGTAATCCATTAGTTTTTTGTTTATGACTGTCATTTAATATTCCGAATTTTTTTTAGGTATAATGCATACATGGCCCCTTTAAGTATATTAAAAACACCTAAGGCCCAACTCAATCAAAGTGATATCATCTAGGGGGCGTTTGGTTCACAATGGGAAAGGGAAAAGGAATCAAGAAAGGGAAAGGAAAGGAATGGACATAATTCCCCTATGTGTTTGGATAGGTTTAGGAAAGGGAATGCAATTCCACCCCATTCCCTTTGTGGATGTTTGGTTCAAATAGGAAATCAAAACTATTTTTTTTAGCTTCATATATAATAATTAAAAAAAAATCAACTCTTTTACTATGGTTTAAGCACGTGAAATAACTTCGTATATAATCCCAAATAATCCAAAACGTCACTCACTTAACAAAGTTCATAAAATTTAAACTTAACAAAGTTCATACAAATTAAAAAAAAAAAAACAAAAACAAAAGACAATAGTCTTCTAAGCATAATACTTCATCACCGGAAAGAGTTTAAGCATCTTCATTGTCAATTTCACCAAGAAAATCTTTGACAAGCATGACCTTCAAAGCATCGGGACAATTAGAAAAAAGCAGGAGCTTGTTCGGATCTGCAGTTAGAATTTGAGCTACTTTCAAAGCTTGTTTTTTAGTTATACCTTCCAAAACAAGCAGCTCATCCAATACCTTTTTCCCCTTTCTAAATTACATATTGTTCACGTTCATGAGCATATTGCTCACGTTCATCAGTACGGGTCATTACATTAGCCATGGTTGAAAGATGTGCATTCATATCTTTCATAAAACTTTGTAAACTTGCTAATTCAGAATTACCAGCACTAACTTTCTTCTTACCTCCCTTATGCTTTGAAGTGTTCTCTCTTTTCATTTTCTTTGACGGAGGGGCAGATTCCGCCATTTCACCAACATTATCACTAGCATTAGTATCTTCCTCGTCACTTGAATCAAGCACAACTTGATTGGGTATAGCAATTTTTTCCATATTGCCAACCGCATCAACAAAACCCTCAGCTGATTTGCCAGTGGCATAATCTTTGCCATAAATCTCCATCAAAATGTTCAAGTGGGGAAAAGCTTTTCCATACAAATGCTTACAACTAGGATGACCCTAACAAATTAATAAATGTCAATTCAAATAATTAATCACTTATAAAGAAACATTTATCAACAAATACTTATAATGTTAATTAAAAAATATAACTAATACAAAATAATCATACCTTGCAATACTCATCGTATACGTTCCTCTCTACAGAAATAATGTGTTTTTCATCATCCCACTTGAAACCACTTGTATTTAGCATTTGAGTCATAGCTCTAAATTTGACAACAAGTGTTTTGATCCTTGAGTCAATATGTGGTGAAGCTTTCAAACCACAATTAGGAAGGGTCTTTCCAATCATCTCTTCCAAGCGAATCATATATCCATTTCTGAACCCATTATCACACTTCCAGTGTGGATCAGTAGACAATTCAGATAAAGCAGCTACAAGTGCATTATCTTCCTCCAAACTCCAAAAACGTTTATTCTTGCCTCTCCCACCTCCACTTGACATACTTTCATCCATCTAATTAAAATATACAAAATTAAATTAACACACTAGTTTAAGTCCAAGTAAACACACTAGTTCAAGTCCAAGTATAACTAATACAGTTCAAGTTAAAGAAAACATACTAATACAAGTCCAAATAAAAATAACAAATACAAATAAAACAAGACAAGATAATAGAAGTTCAAATATAATAGGATATCACAAGTTCGACTTAATGATTTCTAGCTCTCCAGTTGTTGAACATGTTTTAAGCTAATGTATTTCTGAAAGTTGTCCATGGATCGGATACATCAATGGAGGTTATGTATTCCTCCTCATCGTCTTCATCACTGTCATCACCATCACTAACAACCTCTTCAAACATTTCATTGTCATCAAATGAAGGCATGTATCTCTTTACCAAGTTATGTAGTAAAGCACATGCAAGTACAATGCGACCATGTGTTTCTAAACTAAACCAAGAAGGGCTTCTAAGTATTCTCCATCTGCCCTTGAGTAACCCGAAGCATCATTCAATCACATTTCTAGCCGATGCATGCCTTAAGTTAAAATACTCCTCAGCGCTTTGAGGTTGACGCGGACCACTAGTCCACTCCCTAAGATGATAAAGATGTCCTCTATATGGTGCAAGGAATCCCTCTCCATTAGTATATCCACCATCGCATAAGTAATAACAACCTTTGCACATTAAAGAACTATATATTATACACTCACTCATTTAAATTGGACTCAATGAAACATTTTTATCAAGTAAATTACCTTTTGGAACTTTTAAACCATTAGGTCTAGAGATAGCATCTCGAAGAATACGACCATCATGTGTCGATCCCTCCCAACCAGGTAAGACATATATAAATTCCATTTCAGGCGAGCACACTCCTAATACATTCATTGCTAGGCTACCTTTTCTCGTACGATATTTAGACCGATCCTCAGAAGGTACATTTACACAAATCATTGTACCATCAAGTGCACCTAAACAATTCTATAAAAAAAAAGAACTTTAGATCATGTAATGTTTATATTATTGTAATGCAATAAGTGTTAAATTGTTGTACCTTGAAATACTTCCACCTATCATCATTGCAATCCTCTGGTATTGGAGTAGGTTTCTTAAGCAATACAATATGTAGCTTCAGGATTGCCATTAAACAAGTATGAAATTGTCTACTAACCGTCTCACCACTTCTATAAAAAAGTGCACCAACCATTCTATTCTTTTTATGGTGAGCTAGTGTGTATAAGAAGCCTGCAACAATCTCCTCTAAACACGTATTTCTTGTCTCACTCAAACCACCAATATCTCTAACCAATTCAAGAAGTGCACCAAATGTTCGCCGATTAATACGAAGAAAGTTTTTACACAATGTGTCACTTTCTCTAATCATTCTATTTAAGTTACGCAATCTCATTTTTCTTCTAGTTTGTTTATCTAGTCCTAGACGTTGACCATTATGTAATGTTTTTCTAATTGTGTACAACATCAAATGGACTGATACAATACAATTAATTAATGTAACGACATATCGAATAAACTCGTAAACTCTTCTCCTTCTCAAGGAATGAGCAATATGTGCCATTTCTGTACAATAAAACATCAATAAGACTTTCAATCAAATAATAAGGATATCATAATATACAAAAACATATAACACTATCATGTATAGTTAGAAAAACATATAACACTATCTTACTTAGAGAAAGTGAGAGATACAACAAAGAGAAGAAACATAGCATTAGAAGTTTATAGATGAAAATCATAAAAATGTGGTAATCATTTTGAGTTACTCTCCTTAGCACCCTAACCTTAATTTTAATGCTTTAGACAAGCTCATAAATAGATATCCTAGAGTTTTGAAAGATAGCATAGTTCATATTTTTCTAAAGCAACCAAGAGGGTAGGTGGTATTCATTTTGAGAAAGGCTAAAATTCTCCTAAAGCCGCACATCCCCCTCTTGAGAAATAAAATATAGGAAATGAGATTGGGGTAGAAACAGAATCCAAACTAGGAAGTCCCCAACATATGAATAATAGTAAGGAAAAAAACAGAGCAAGTTCCCACCATATCAAAGTGTCTTATAAGAATCTTACCTTTGGCTAGGAACCAAAGAAAACATAAAATTATTTGTGGTATTGGACAGTGCCAAACAAAGTCCCATACTAAGGAGAAATTAGTGAGATTATCTTCTCCAAACAAGTCAAGTCATAAGCAGACTTAAGAGAAATCAATAAATAAATCCTTGAATAAAATTTCATGCCTTCCAAATATCTTACTTGCAAGTGGAGCTGGGAAAAATTTTAAGATTTTTTCATCTTATCTAGGATGCCATTCACATCATACCTAGAGATATGTTCATCATACTCCAATTATTCCTAACCCAGCAAATACTAGGCTCCAAATTCAAAACTGAAATGATTAGATGCCAAAGTTTAGTAAGATAAGATGAAAAACCAAGATACTAGACCCAAAGAGGGAAATGAACCCTGCAACTAAAAGCTCCTCAGTATCCGAAACACAGAGAGGAAAATAAAATGGTGGATTTAGCACCATCAGTATTGCGACAGGATGAGAAATACAAAGTAAGATATGTATATAGAAATGGATACCTTACCTGTGCCGGCGTGAGAGGCGACCGGAGAGCGGAGAAAAGGCGGCCGGATGCGGTTCGATATTGGAGGAGAACGGAGATGATACGGTCAGATATTGGAGGAGAACGAAGATGATGCGGTCCGATATCAAATGTTGTCGAAGAGGCGCGTTTTACCTCTGGGAAAGGGAATCCAATTCGCTAATGGGCCAAGGGGAATGGGCTAAACTAAAGTGGGGTAAACCCATTACCTAAAATGGGTAAAGGGAATGGGTTTTTTTCCTAACCAAACAAGAACAAAGGGAATGAAACCCTTCCATTCCCTTTCCCATTCCTAAAGACCCCGAACCAAACGCCCCCTTAACACTTTATTGATGCTATGTCATCTTATGTGGAGCAAGTGGAATATAAATAATTTCGTTTCAGTTCCTTAAAAAATTTCATAATGGTCCATCTTCATTTTTTTTCCAATAATATCATCTTCTTCATTTTTTCCTCTTTATTTATTTCGTTATCGAACTTCTCTTACTAACATCACAAACACCATTAATCGAAAGCTACATATCCTACAAACTACACTCAATAAATTATTAAAGCATGAAAAACATAATTTTACCAAACACATCAATGGGATGAGTTGCGGACAAGATCGTGCTCTTTAAGGAAGTGCAAATAATTGTATAATCTGGTCGCCTCCAGGATAAAACATCTCACTCAATGAAAAATATAAGTTTGTATTACATAGTATGAACTCGGTCAGAATACACTCAAATAATTGCTCGGTTTTGATTTTGATTTGTAAATGAAGTAGAAAAGATTTTTATTTTTTGACTCGACATCAAAATTGATAAAGGGCATAAAACGAATGAATTAAATGTAAAAAGAATTAAGTATACATTGTAAAAACACTGAAATCTAAAATTAGCTAATTTTTAACTCCAATATATATTATAGATACTATATACAATTTTGTTGCTCAACACACAACTTTTTTTTAAAAGATAATAACATTTGCAATCAGGGCCGGCTGGGCTTCTAGGTAACCTAGGCAATTGCCTAGGCCCCCCTAAAAATTAGGGGCCCATATATATATTATTATAGTAATATATAGATTAATTTGGTTAATTGGTAAAAAAGAGAGTTAGGGTAAATTTGCTACATATATAAAATTTTAAGTAAAAAAAAATTTGTCAGTTTCATTTAATATGGAGATTGAAAAGTACAAAATATTGCCGTATTTGATTATTTTGGCAGGATAAAAGAGGCCTCACTCAATTAACTAAATGCTAGTAAGTAGATCATAATCTCATCTTTTTGTGTTTGATCAAGCAATAGCCTCTATGAAAACAAGATTTGAACATTTTTCTTATTATGAGCAAAAGTTTGGATTTTTGTTTACTTCAGAGAAATTAAAATCTTTAAATGACAATGATTTGGAGAAAAAATATCATGAATTAAGTGATTTATTTGAGTATAATGGACAATTTGATGTTGATGGTTATGATTTATTTTCTGAGTTAAAAGTATTGAAAGTAGTTTTAGAAATAGAAAATGATTCTCCTTTAAGGATACTATCTTTTATCAAAAGAATAAACTCGTTTCCTAATTCTTTTATTATTTATCGACTTTTACTAACAATACCTGTAACAGTTGCATTTGCAGAAAGAAGTTTTTCAAAATTAAAGTTAATTAAAAATTATTTACGTTCTACTATGTCACAGAAAAGATTAAATGGATTAGCTTTATTGTCAATTGAAAATGAGACATTAAAGGATGTTGAATATAAAAGTTTAATTAGTAATTTTGCATCTCAACGGGTTAGAGCAATTTTTAGATGAATATTAAATTTGTAATTTCATGTATATAAATATATATATTTTTTCATGTATTTGTAAAAGTTGTAAAGTATTCCTCCGCCAAAAGAGAGGATGATATTATACTTAAATACATCTATTTATTTTTATAGTTTTGCTTGTATATAAGGGCCCATATTTTATATTTCGCCTAGGGCCTCAAGTAGTCCCGAGCCGGCCCTGTTTGCAATGAACTTGTATTGATAATATGGGAGTCGGGTCATCTACATGAACCTCACCTGTTGTGAGCGCCCGACCTTCTCGGAAGGCCAGTTTAAGTACCGTACATCATCACTTAACATTGTCTTAGGATGCCACTTGGTGGGTCTCTTCCGGTGTAGGCTTATTTTAGTAGTTTTTTAATCGCTATTTATTTAACCTTTTTTTTATCATATTTTAAGATTATTATATTTAAGAGAGTCGCAACCCATGATTTAAGTCCGGAAAAAATGAAACAAATGACACATGCACTCACATAATATCATCTCTTTAGAGATGGGTTCACGAATTATCGCATGGCAATGGTTTGATGATAAACTTATACAATTGACTTTTCGTTAAAATACTAACATTTTCCATTTTAATATTCATCACATGATTACAAAAAGCGATAAATAGATACAGAATTATAAATTACATTTTAATTTTCATATAAAAATCTTATACAACCGTTCTAGTCCTAAAAATAAATCTATTAAACCTACAAAATAAATAAACGTTAGTCGTGGGATATTGAGACCCTTCTTCGGATTAACACTACGATGCTGGACTCGATAAAGTAAGACCCAAACAGATCATATAATACTAGCACATCATCACGGTATTCGAATCGTGATCTATATCAATCTATCTCTATTGTATTTATGTTAAACATAATCTACCATTTTTATTCATTTGTTAATTAAATATTACCTATAAGTTATTTTAGAGGTTATTCTAATATATTAGAATTTAATAAATAAATGAAAACAATAAATATAAACTAAACCTATAAAATAAAAACTTTTATAATTATTCTAATCTAACAAAATTAATAACTAAATTAAAACAATAATAAATATAAACTAAACCCTAAAAAATAAAAGCTTTAATAACTATTCTAAGCTATCAAAATTAATAATTAAATGAAAGCAATAAATATTACTCAAACCCTAAAAAACTAGCATGTCATTAAAGGAAATTAAAAACACATAAACGTCTTAAGGATGGCTTTAAAAACCATCAAAAAGTTACCTTTTGAGCTTTGATCCAACGTTTGGCGTAGAGATAGACTCTGATGAATGCGGCGAACGAGATCCGATATATATATATATGGGAAAGTCCTCAATGGTTTCAACCATACCATGGAACCAAAATATAAAAACTCCTTAATAAATACATATCATGTTTTTCTCTCCTTAATTAATATATTAAACATAACTCCTTAATAAATACACATCATGTTTCTCTTTCCTTAATTAATATATTTGACTTTCTCTCTCCATATTGAAATTAGTGTTAAATTATTGAAATCCTAATATACAACAACTCAATCATATAAAACTTGTACAATTAAAAATATACTAGCATTGTACCCGCGCGTTGCGCGGGTGTATAAATTTTATTGTACAATTATTTAAGATTGTTTAATTTTTTGTTATGTCATTTACATATAATGATATTAATATCTTTTTAAAATATACATGTTGGGATGCTTTGTAAGTTATTTTATTACATCTATTAAATATAAATTATATTAAATATAACATTTCCAATTTTTCTTTGCTACTATTTTGACAAATGTTTTAATAACTGTTTAATTATTTTCTTCGATATGTCCTCAACTTCTAAAATAATATTGTGTGAAACTTTATATCTATTCGTACAAAAATGTATAAAAAAAATTAAAAATACAATGCATATCAGTGTTTGTATACTTACAAATTTAGTGAAGTCCTTGAAAGTTAGGCTATTCAAGAACTCTGTAGGGTACAAAGTTTCCTCTACACTGTTGTTTTTTGCTGAATTACACAAAGTGTCTGAACTGTAAAATTCAATTTCTTATCCTTCAATTCCATCAAGAATGTAATTGTTTACTTTGTATACAATCCTATTTGTTGATGCTAAAATGACTCTTTGTTTTAAGTAAGTTGGATTGTTGTACATAGTAAAAATATTAGGATAAGTAGCTTCAACAATTGTCCTCAATGGGTCTCATTTTTCTGAATGAATTATCAAATATTTTATTTATTATATACATAAATATATTTGTATCTATTTAGTAATTGTGCTTACCCAAAAACTTCTTCACAGTCATTGATGTTAAAATAATAATCAATGGTTGATCTTTTGTGGAAATTGACCTTTCATCAAAATCTATGGTTACTTTCCCTCATAATGTGGCTCTGATAATTTTCCCTCTATAATTAAGCAACCAAGTATAAATATATATTTATTTTGATAAAAATAAGGGGAATAAAATTAAATTGCAGAAAAATTAGTTACAGATCGTACTCATAATTCATCAGCTCGAGATCTACTTTTTTTCGTTTCTTTTCACTAACATCAATTTCATTGATCGAGCTTATTGATGTGATGTTTCCAACAATATCTGCAAAATTAACATCGTAAAATCAGTTGAACTTAATATTTAATTTGAAATTGAATTAAATCATAGAACTATATTTCAAATATCTCACCAGTTAGAACAAAATGGTTTTCGCATCTATCAATAAGTTTGTTAAAAGTAACAAACTCAAACTTTTGGAGAGCAATTTTGCAATCAATCTCATCCACTTGTGTTACTTTAGTTGTTAGAAGAAACACAATCGTATGCTCATTAGGAATATACATGTAGCTTTGCGAAGCTGGTATAATTTTGAAGTTCTTAATAACATGAATTTTGCCTTCATGTAATTTGCTTCCAAATTTATCAATTTGAGCTTTACAGATACTTCCATGAATGGTGCTACCCTATTTTACAACAAAAAATTATATCAATGGATTTTCAGTTTTAATGAATATATAAAATCTAGCTTTACACCCGTGCAATGCACGGAATTTTTCTTTTCAGATTTTAGTCAACTTGGTTATTTGTGGAAATTATACTATAAAAGTTTCAATAGTTTCAATAGATATGCGAATTGAAAAGTAATCAAATATTTTATAATATTTATACTAAAGTGATGTAATTAATTATTATAATATGTTTATAAGTCGATCACAAACTTTTTTTCCATTACTTTACTAATATATCTATTTATAAAAAAGTTAATAAAAATATAAATTGAAAAAAAATACAAATATTATCCAATATTTATATTAAAGTAATGTAATTAAATATAATAAATAATTTATTTTATATTATTAAAATTTGAAAACTATATTTTAAATATAATTATATGTTTTAACTTTTTATTTTGAACGTTTGAAATTGCCACCACATTGATCATGATTAAAACCCAAAAGCTTGAAAATCAAATTTAAAAATTTATGTCGTTTTTTTAAGCAAAAACTCTATCATCTTAATTATGCTATACAATTCAAAATTGTATTATATTATTTTAATACAATCATATGTTAATAACAAATAATTTCTAAAAAGAATCTATTTAAAGAGTAATTTAATTTTCATATAGATAAAATAAATTTCCATACAACTTCTCATTTCATACAACTTATCATTCTCAATAACCTTATAACTTAAATCTATTTACAGAGTATGCTCCTCTCTTCAAACAATTTCACAAAATTAATGAATAATAAGTAGTAGAAATGATTATTTATCCTTGTTAACAGTAAAATGCCTACTGAGAGACACTTTTTTTTTAATGAGAATAGGAGGGTCAAAGAAAGGTTTCTTAGAAATAGAGAAATATATAAAGAAACACACACAAAAAAAAAACTTTGTTAAAAATACAATTTTCATAAAAAAAAAGCTAATGCATATGCATAGAAATACACATTAATTTACTTTTTGATTCAGCCTTACAAACTTAAAAACACAATGACAATTATTTATTAAAATCTCATTTGATTAAAACTCTCTTAAAAACCTATCAAAAAAAAAACTCTCTTAAAAAAAAGCTTAAAAGCTTCACAAAGTCATGACAATTATTTATTAAAATCTCATTTGATTAAAACTCTTTAAAAAAAAAAGCTTAAAAGCTTCACATAGTCATGCTCCACAGTGTTCATTGGGCACTTGTTCCATTCTTTCAACTTTCTATAGCTTTAGCTAATTTTAGAATTAGTATCTCTTTTTATCTCAACTCCTAAAAACCATTAAAGACTCCCTCAAATTCCTCCTAGTTTACAAATTTCATTCCAAATCATTATAGCAGGTCCCTCCTAAAATGCGGAGAAGCCAACATTGACATTCCTAGTTCAAAAATGGATAATCAAAAGATTGTATATGACCTCCTCCTTCAACATCCCTCGAAGGGATTCCTCGCTAATAGCCTGATTGAATTATAATTGATGTAATTCCTCATTGGATGATTGATATTTTCCAAGAACAAAATTCCTTTTGTTTATTTCTCTAGTAATAGGCACAAATTTCATATTTTCATTGTTAATTTTTTCAATTACATATATATTTTTTATTTGATAAAATTTATAAAATAATTTTGAAATTATATGTTCCACTCCCCATCCTAGAAAGAAATTTCATATTATTTCTCAAAAATATATAAGCAATATAAATTTTCTGATATAATGTAATTTTTGCTAAAATGTGTAATAACTGATATCCGTAATGTCAAGATGTGGAAATTGAAATATGTGAATAATATTATTTTGCTGCACAATATGTTAAACCTTTAATTGAAAATCCATGAGATAATGATGGAAATAACTTGGCATTTTCATAAATACTAAATAGATAAATTAACTCTAATCATAAATCTCCATGCAAACACTATATAATATCTATCCAATTGCAATATCAGTTTTTGAAATTAATCCTCTCCTCTTTCTAGAAGATATACACAGTTCAATATCTATTCTTTTAATAAAAAAATAGTATATATTTCCATGAATTGGCTTGTGAGTCTTTTGCCCTCTTATCTGTTGAGGGTATCTGTAATTCCATTGTTACTTAAGAGTATCTTCAAAAGTCCCTAAAAGGCATAAAAAGAAATTTAAAAAAAAAAGAAATCAATATGGTAATCTCTTTATCAAATTACATTTAAAATTAAATAAACACCGAATACTTTTGACACGCTTTATATTCTCCAATTTAGTAATCAATTAAATTTAAGGGTCAATTTGGCTAAGTTGGCAAAAAAGTTTAAATTTTAGGTATCAACTAAGTAAAAATACCAGTTTGGATCAAATCAAGTATCAACTCAATAAAAAAGTTCAATTTAGATCAAATCAAAGTTTAGGTATCAATTCAGTTCTGAACTTAACCCAATTTTAAAAATGAGTTGATACCCAAAGTTCGATTTGGGTTAAATTGAATATATTTGTCAACTTTAAGGGCCTAATTGACCCTTAATTCATAATCAATTCAAATGAGTCAAACTGAAATGGTTAATAATTAGTTTTTTCTTTTATATAATTTAGGGCATTCTGATTCTCTATGTAATAGAGCAAGACATATACAACTTCTACCAACTTAAATCATGTAAAATACCTTCTATCAGTTAGCGGACAAAAACAGTGAGGAAGAAACATATAAGCAGGCATAAGAATAAGCTAACACTCTAATCTAGTCCACTGCAAACACAAAGAAAAACTGAGAAAATGACCTCCAAATTGAGAATAGTTCTTTCTCTACCCAAATTGTGGAGGGATGTGATACTATATAAATTGGACTCCTCAATGAAGTGAACATACACAATGTTTAAACTATATAAATTGCACAATGTTTTTTTTCAAAGAGTTTAAAAGAATAACCACCTCATGGAAAGAACATTCCCTCAGTTCCAACGAATATAATAATGGAGTTCCAGGTAAAATATTCACATGGAAAATAAAATAGTCTTCAATTCGAAAAGAGCAGTAGAATAGGCTCAAGGTATTCCACAAGGAAGCAAACTAACCTATTAGAAATCCCTTTGAAAGTGAATAGAGGAAGATGAAAAGCGTCTAACAAAACATTGGCAAGCTCAACCCTCATCGATCACAAAATTCATTGTCCATACTAAAATCCTTTTGTATTTGCACATTGCCTTCCAAGCTCATACCTTTAATTAAGGTAACCAATCTGATTAATTACCTTTGAAACTCTATTACTGAAGAGCTGCTAAATTAATCATCTTAATTACAAACTCAAACAGATTTTTCTACTATTACGTGTTCAATTTATCTATAATGTTCAGAAAAATACTATCAAAAAGCAATATAACAAAATTGAATTCTCAAAACACCACAACATAAAATTGTGGCAAGTATTTACTTTACATATGAGAAATGTAGAGAATAGATGAGGATAAGAACAAAAATTCTTCTATTTCATTACTTTTTGGTTTCCGATTCAAAATCTCATAATTAATTTAAAATGTTCAAGAATTCAATTCCGCCAAAGAGCACAACAAATCAAACCATATAGAGTTAATGAAACATTGTAAACATACCTTTTGTTGGCAGAAAGCGAACCGTTACTTCCATGTGCCTCTCCTCTTGAGCCTTTGCCTCCCTTTTTCACCACCTGCAAACAATTAGAAGCCAAAAACCAACAAATCAATTCATAATAAGAGATAGAAATTCAGCGTGGAATTTGTAAGCACGAGGAATTCAGTCTAGTTTAACTAAAAACTCTATTTTCCTGCTTAACAGAACTGTCTATATAATCCGGTTAACAGAGGAGAAAATAATCGGAGAACGAATTGAAGACATGTGAGATTTACCCATGTCTAAGCTACTCTCTGCTTTACCAATCTCCGCACAGAAAACGGCTGGGTTTAGTTAGGACTGACGGTTAATATAGGAAGTATCAGATAGGAAGAAATGACCAGGGTTTTTGAGTTAATACAGGAAGTTTGTAGTCGATTTTAGGTTTCACTAAGGAGATGGGTTTAGTTACGATTGAGGAATTTTTATTAGATAAAACTTCTGTTGTTCCGATATACTGAGAAATGGTGAGAGATTAGGAAGATGTAAAATAAAAAAAGTTAAAAAACAATAAAAAATTCATTAAATTGACACATCGGATTTTTGTTCTCTAATGCTTTAATATGTTGACAAGTGTTCCTTTTTGTTCCGCATTTTATATATTATATAGATATTACATAAATATCTCTTCATCTAGCAATATCATATCCAAACTTATTATGGAATTGTTATCTTTTGTGTTAAGTACTTTCCATAACCTAATAACTTTGACTCTTATTCTCCACGTGTCTTTTTCGGCAGAGAGGTAACTAATTTGGTTGAAGCGAGCCTTCATTTGCAACATTGTCATACTGCATAAAAATAAATTCATTAAAAAACAATTCATAAAAAAACCATATAACTCTAACAAAATTCATCATAGCCATACTTGAAGATTTAAGTTTGTGGGGATGTAAATTTGTGAAGAAAAAGATCACAAACTCCTTACATTATATAGTACAATAAATTGTAACAGTTGATGTAGTAATAATACTTATTAAATACAATTAATTAATGCAATATCTCTTCACCTACTCTGAATTATTATATGATTAAATCTACTATTATTACTTATTGATTAAATCTTTTATTATTATTATTATATATAAATATCATGTGAAAAAAAATATCACATCCGAAATATCACATTAAATTCCTATGATTATGTTTGCTTATGATTAATATATGTAATAGTTTCATATTCATCTGCAATTAATTATAAAAAAAATTCATATTCAAATATACACCTTTACAAATTCTTTACATGCACCCACATCTAATATATGCATTAACTCATCATCAATTTATTAATTAATATTATTTATTAATATACATCCACTCAACTCGATTTTCATCATCAAAATAATTATAATATTTTATTAAAAATATAAAATTTAAATTAATTAAAATCTTTTTTAATCTTGATTTTTAAATGTTTTACAACTAATAAAATAAGTCTCTAAAACACTTTTCTCATTTTCTCTCTGCTTCCACTATTATATATAGTATAGATATATAAATATCAAATATATAAAAAAAGTTGAATCATATAATTATATTATGTCCATCTTATTTAAAGAATTAAAAATTGGATATTTTTTTCCGCATATTTCATTATCTGCACTTTCCATTCATTGAAAATGTACAACTCTTTTTAATACTCAACATTTTCTAACCAAATATTTTTATTGTTTTTCGTATATGCTCCTTAAACTAGTTTTTCATAATTTTAATGTGTTGGCTTTAGACCTGTTCATGAGCCCGTTGGCCCGCCCAAGCCCGTCTTTTATGGGTTGGGCTTGGACATGCATATTTTAGTATTTAGCCCGACCCGACCCGAGCCCGCAAAAGCCCGAACTTAAAATGGGTTAGGCTTGGGATTTATTTCAAAATCCAAGTCTAGCCCGGCCCGACCTGAGACATAAAATAATTCGATATAATTTTAATTATTCAATTTTCATGCCCTCATTCTATGAAATTGCACATTCTTATCTACTAGTTTTAAAAATACAGTAGCTTTGTTTTCTTTGTACAGTAAGTAGATTGATGTTTTGTAAAACAAAATTACATGCCTGCAACTGTTAGTTATAAATTATAGTTTATAAATATATGTTTGTTACATTTTTTTATTTATAATAATACTTTAATATGTGAATTTTATTATTTATAATAACAATTTAATTTTAAGTTATATTAAAAAACTTTTAATATAAATATATTAAGTGGATGGGTTGGGCCGGGCCGGGCTTGGGAATTAGTCTTTTTAGTCTAGTCCAGCCCGGCCCGAGCCCGATGTAAATATAGTACGGGTGGGGCTGGGCTTGGACACACTAATTAGACATAAAACCCGATTAGACCCGGCCCAGCCCATGAACATGTCTAGTTGGCTTATATTTCTTTGATTTTTTTCCCAAGATGATTAAACTTTCCCGTTCATCATTCAATGAGATTAAAATTATTGGAATCCTAATTTTAATATATATATTTTTTTTTGTTAAATATCGGTTTCTACAATGTTCTAATTGTATTAATCAACAAAAACAAATTATTGAATGGGTTAGTCGAATCTATGAGTATTCAACGGTTGGTTCGGTCTGAAAACCGAACCAAAATAACCGAATACTCAATAAAATAAAGACTGAGCATAACCGAATAATATTAATAAACCGAACTGAACCAAATATTTCAATTCGGTTTGGTTCAGTTTTTGATTTCAATACATACTAAAGCAAAAAAAAAAATCCTTGCTTGTTGATGTAAATAAGGATCCAATCCAAAACTATATGAAGACATCTAGAGTGTTCAACGGTCGGTTCGGTCTAAAACCCAAACTGAACTGAAATAACTGAAAACCGAATATCATCTAAAATGAAAACCGAACCTAACCGAATTATATTAGCAAATCGAACTGAATCGAATATTTCAGTTCGATTCGGTTTTCGATTTCACCACAGACTAATGGAAATAATTTTTTATAAACTTTAATTAATTTAGTTAATAATTTAATAAACTTCAATTAATTTCTTAAAATAGTTAAGTTGAATAACATACAACATAAATTTTAATCAAAGTTTGAAAACTAGAAATTAAAGTTCATCAAAAAAAAAATTACAAAGAAAAACAAATCAATTGGGATAGTTCAAATATTTGTATAGTGCTTCAACTTTTAAAGGTGTGAATAGTTAAATTTCAATCTTATTTAAGCCCTTCGCCAAAAAAAAGCTTATTTAAGCCTCCACGACCATAATTCACATTAATGATGTTATTGATCGATCAGTATTAATGCAAAATTTGAACACTCTTAATATATTTTTTAATAGAACAACATTAATATATCAGACCTTATAACATTGGTAAGCATTTTTATAAATAGTCACGTTAGTTGGGTGGTCTAAGGAAAATTTTAACTCTTGGTGATATACATTATAAATCTAATTAATATTTATTTCGATCGGTTCGGTTAATTCGGTTATTTTATCATAAAAACCGACCTGACCGATATTACTGATATATTTGAATATTTAAGACCGAAACCGAACCTAATATATCAAAAAACCGAATCGAAGAACCGAAATTTATCGGTTTGGTTGGTTATTTTGGTCTGGTTCGGTTTTTAAACACATTTGTTCTTTTTCTTTTTTTAAATAAAGAATAACACAACAAAACTATATTTGTTTGATATTAGTTTTTGTTAAGATTTTTACATGTAAATTAAGATAATCATTAAAATATTTTCATTATTTCTAGTTATGATATATTTTATATAATAATTTTCTTTGAGAATAAAATATTAGTATTTTATAATGTAATGTGCATAACGTGAAATATAGCAAGATTAATAGTAGTAAGGGTGGCAATGGGTTGGAGAAAAACCAAAAACTGTGGGGATCCGAACCGACAAGGTCGAGAAAAAACTGAAAATTTTGGGTGCGGGGCTGCGGGCGGAAAAAGTTTTAGCCGCGAACATTAAAATTGGACGGGGATGGGTATTACTATCCCCGAACCGTGGGGATCCGCAAATCGCCCCCGATAAACCGACTGTAAAATCCCCGAAAAATCTCCAAATAATAAAATAAAATATTATATATATCTAAGATAATTAGTATCTAAATATGATTAAAAAACAATCAGTATTGTGATAAATTAACTAATACTATTATTTATATCTACAACCATTTAATTTAGTTTTATTGATGCTCTTGGTATATCACATGTATTTAGGTATATCAATATTGAATGCTGAGTTTTTTTTGTTATATTAGTACTTTAATTTTGTCTTATTGCTACTCTTAGTATATCACATGTATTTAGATATATCAGTACTGAATGCTGAGTTTTTTTATTATATCAGTACTGATACTGAAAGCTAAGTTTTTTTTATTATATCAGTACTTTAATTTTGTTTTATTGTTGCTCTAAAGTTATATTTTATAATTTCGTTTTATTGTTGCTCTAAACTGATATTTTATACCAGTAACACGTAGTGAATTTTAAATTTGAGGATTGGGTAATTTTTTTATTTAGGGAATTTTTTAAATTTTATTTGGGGATTGGGGATTCCCGGAGATCCGTGGAGAACCGTGCGGGCGGGTGTGGGTGCCAAAAAATCTCCAAACATTTTTTTGAGGATTCTCCGAAACCGCCTCCAAAAATATTGGGTGCGGAATGGGTGATGCAAAACCACCCCACCCGCCCCGTTCCTACCCTAAATAGTAGAGACTTTTTAAATATTTGTTGTAATTTATATATATAAAACAATTAGAGCCACACTCATGGATTTATTCGATCGTATAAGTCAAAGACAAATACATAATATAGGATTAAAATAAAATATTTAGAATTAAAAGGTGAAAATCTAAATTTGTAAACATTATATCAGATTGATAATGTACCTTATAAATAATAAATCTAATTAATATGTTGGTTTGGTTAATTCGGTAATTTTGTAACAAAAAAAACCAATATTACTGATATATTTTATAAACTAGGAGTGAAACCAAACTTAATAGACCGAATAACTAAACCAAAAAACTGAAATTCATTGATTCGGTCCGGTTTGGTTTTTGAACACCTATAGCCGAATCCCTTACTTACATGGGAGTTTCAAATTTCAATTATCAAAATCTTAGTTTGTTTGTTTGCTAATTGTAGTGTTGATGTTTCTTAACAATTGTTGACATTTACTTTTATGCAAGGATAAGGTCTTAGTGCTGGAATTGATACTAATACTCTTAGCAGTGACATCATTTAATTTACAAAGATAGACCTTAAATTTTGGATAATTTGTAGAGTCAGTATTTTTTTAATTGCCCAAAATTTCTCTCTTTTGGAGTAAATAGTCACAACAATAATTTTTAAAGGAACGACTGAGTTTATAAATCGCAAAAAGCACATACTCCACATTGCAAACTTCTAAACCACGTGAATTTTCTTTACAAATCGGCCAAACCAGCTCTGTACTTTTCCTATATTTTATATATTGTTATAATTAGAGCCGTAAATGAGCAATCCTCTCATGAGTAGTTTGGTGGTTAGATCGATAAAAGCTTGGGTCTACTTAGTTTGATTTATAAACAGGTCGCTTGTGAACACGGTTTAGAGACTCGATTCCTAAACGAACTAAACTTAAGCATGACAAAACTCGGGGCAAAAGATCATGAGCAGGCTCGGTTATAGGCCCGCGCACAAGTTCATAACCAAGCTTGATTATAATATTCACAAACAACATTGTTAGGGGTTTTTTTCTGAATCATAATCAGTTACCTCATATCTTCATCACATTCACTTGTCCTCCTCTCATACCTCTTTTCATTTCTGCCCCCCTCGTCTCGCAGTATTTTTTATTTAACAACTAAAATGAGGTTTTTAATGTTTATTCATGTAAAATTGTACTGTTTCATTTGTTAAACATTCTATTATTTTATTTGATATTATTTTGTTCGTGAACAAAAGAAACAAGCTGCTCGCAACTAAGCTCATGATTAAAATAAATGAGCAGTTCGTGAGCTAAACTCGTGAACAAGATAAATGAGTTGAATCGTAAGAAGCTCGTGAGCAAATGATCTTCTAAACGATCCGAGTTGAAACACAAATTTGAGCTAGAAAAGAGCTCGAAGCTCCACTCGAGCTCATTAACATTATGGTGAGCCGAGTTTGAACATGTCAAAGCTCAGATAAGATTGGTTCGATTACAACTATAACTGTAATAGAATCGAGTTATGACCTGCTCATGCTCGGCTCATCAGAAAATTGACAAGTTCGAGATCAACATTTTTTTGTGAGCTAATCACAAACTGTTAATGAGCTTGTTAACAAGCTTTGTTCCCACTAGCTCGTTAGTTTTCTCATAAGTTTGTTCATGACTTTATAAGCGAGCTTGCTTTTGAGCTTTTGAGCCGAGCTTTGTCGTGTTCAAGCTTGACTTGTTTATAAATCAAGTCAAAACTAATCAAACTTTTATCAAAACAATATATATCCATCTCCATTAAGATGAATCCTTTAGAGAAAGCGATGACATGGAATCTTTACCTCGTTACATTATGTTAGGTTAAGTTACGTTACTTTATTGAGCTTACAATCCTAAGATCTATATATTAAGAAAAAGCTTAAAGAAATAAGAAAACCTAAGGATTTAAAAATTGAGCTCACAATCCTAAGGATTTATAAATGAGCTTATATTTATTACGTTATGTTATGTTATGTTATGTTACGTTACGTCACGTTAAGTTACATATGGTTAAGTTATGTTACCTTACGTAACATTAGGTAACATTACGTTACGTTATGTAATGTTAGGTAACGTTACGTTATGTAATTTACATTATACGTTATGTAACATTACGAATTAAGCTTACAATCCTAATGATTTATAAATTGATCTTATATTTATTACATTATGTTATTTTAGGTTACGTTAGAGATTGAGCTTACAATCCTAATGATTTATAAATTAAGCTTACATTATATCGGGGACTGTAAACTTAATAACTATTTATAAATAAATAAAAGCTTAAAGAAATAAAAAAATCTAAGGATTTTTAAATTGCGCTTATAATCCTAAGGATTTATAAATTGAGCTTATATTTATTACGTTACATTAGAAATTGTAACAGTTCAGTAATTGTTTGTAAATAAATGAAAGTTTAAAGAAATAAAAAATCTAAGGATTTACAAATTGAGCTTACAATCCTAAGGATTTACAAATTGAGCTTATATTTATGATGCATGTTACTTTACGTCTTATATATGTTAATATAAATTACATTACGTTATTTTACATTTATCTAAGTTGTATTATGTTTCGTTATGTTATGTTACATTACGTCAAGTTACGTTATATTTTAGTTCAGTGATGTTTAAGTTTAGTGATGTTTTAGTTTAGTAATATTTCAATTCAGTGATGTTTCAGTTCAGTAATGTTTCGGTTTAGTAATGTTTAAGTTCAGTGATGTTTCAGTTTAACGATGTTTTAGTTCAGTGATGTTTCGATTCAGTGATGTTTCGATTGAGTGATATTTAGTTTAGTAATATTTCAGTTCAGTGATGTTTAAGTTTAATGATGTTTTAATTCAGTAATATTTCAATTCAGTGATATTTCAGTTCAGTAATGTCTTAGTTTAGTAATATTTCAGTTGAGTTATGTTTCAATTTAGTAATATTTCAGTTTAGTTATGTTTTAGTTGAGTGATGTTTCAGTTCAATAATGTTTTAGTTGAGTGATGTTTCAGTTTAGTAATGTTTGAGTTCAGTAATGTTTGAGTTCAGTGATGTTTGAGTTCAGTGATGTTTCAGTTTAGTAATGTTTCAGTTGATATTTTAGTTTAGTAATTTTTCCATTCAGTGATATTTCAGTTAAGTGATGTTTTAGTTGAGTGGTGTTTCAGTTCAGTAATATTACAGTTCAGTGATGTTTCAGTTTAGTAATGTTTCATTTCAGTAATGTTTTAGTTCAGTAATGTTTCAGTTCAATGATGTTTGAGTTCAGTAATGTTTCAGTTAAGTGATGTTTTAGTTCAGTAATATTTCAATTCAGTGATGTTTCAGTTCAGTGATATTTCGGTTTAGTAATATTCTAGTTCAGTAATATTTTAGTTCAGTAATGTTTCAGTTCAGTAATCTTTCAGTTCAATAATGTTTAAGTTCATGAATATTTCAATTCAGTGATGTTTCAGTTCAGTGTTGTTTTAATTCAATAATATTTCAGTTCAGTGATGTTTCAGTTCAATGATGTTTCAGTTGAGTGATGTTTCTGTTCACTGATGTTTCAGTTAAGTGATGTTTTAGTTCAGTAATGTTTCAGTTCTATAATGTTCCATGATTCAGTTTATTGATGTTTTAGTTAACTAATGTTTCAGATCAGTGATATTTGAGTTCAATATGTTTCAGTTCAATGATGTTTCAGTTCAGTAATATCACTGAACTGAAATATTACTAAACTAAAACATTACTAAATTGAAACATCACTCAACTGAAACACCACTCAACTGAAACATCACTGAAATAAAACATCACTGAACTGAAATATCACTCAACTGAAACATTACTAAACTGAAACATTACTTAACTAAAACATTACTGAACTGAAACATTACTGAAATAAAACATTACTCAACTGAAACATCACTGAACCAAAACATCACGCAACTGAAAAATTACTAAACGGAAATATTACTAAACGGAAACATTACTAAACTAAAAATATTACTACACTAGAAAATTATTGAACTAAAACATCACCGAGCTGAAATATTACTAAACTGAAACATCACTAAATTGAAACATTACTGAACCAAAACATCACTGAACTGAATATTACTGAACTGAAATGTTAATGAACTGAAACCTTACTAAATAGAAACATCACTGAACTGAAACATCACTAAACTGAAACATTACTAAACTAAAACTTCACCAAACTGAAACATCATTAAACTGAAACATTACTAAACTGAAACTTTACTAAACTAAAACATCATTGAACTGAAACATTACTGAAGTGAAACATAACTCAACTTAAACATTACTAAATTGAAACATCACTCAACTAAAACATTACTAAACTGAAATATTACTAAACTGAACCATCACTCAACTGAAACATTAATGAACTCAAACATTACTGAGCTGAAATATTAATGAATTGAAACATTAGTGAACTAAAATATCACTAAACTGAAATATCACTCAACTGAAACATTACTTAACTGAAACATTACTGAACTGAAATATTAATGAACTGAAACATCACTGAACTGAAATATTACTAAACTGAAACATCACTTAACTTAAACATTATTGAACTGATATATTATTGAACTAAAACATTATTGAACTGAAGCACCATTGAACTGAAATATTACAAAACTGACACATCATTAAACAGTAACATCACGGAACAGAAACATCATTGAACTGAAACATGACTAAACTGAAACATTACTAAACTGAAATATTACTAAACTGAAATATTATTAAACTGACACATCACTCAACTGAAACGTTACTTAACTGAAACATTACTGAACCGAAATATCATTGAACTGAAATATTATTAAACTAAAACATCACTCAACTGAAACATCAGTGAATTGAAACATGACTAAACTAAAACAATACTAAACTAAAATATCACTTACTTGAAACATTACTAAACTGAAATATCACTGAACTAAAACATTATTGGACTAAAACATCACTGGACTGAAATATTACAAAACTGAAACATCACTGAACTGAAACATCACGGAATAGAAATATCATTGAACTAAAACATGACTAAACTGAAACATTACTAAACTGAAACATCACTGAAATGAAACATTACTAAACTGAAACATCACTCAACTGAAACATTACTTAACTGAAACATTACTGAACTGAAACATTACTAAACTGAAACATCACTGAACTGTAATATTACTAAAATGAAACATCACTGAACTAAAACATTACTGAACTGAAACATCACTGAACTGAAACATTAATAAACTCAAACATCACTCAACTGAAACATTACTGAACTGAAATATTACTAAACTAAAACATTACAGAACTAAATAGAAACATTACTAAACTGAAACATTACTAAACTCAAACTTTGCTAAACTGAAACATTACTGAACTGAAACATCACTCAACTGAAACATTACTCAACTGAAACATTACAAAACTAAAATACTACTAAACTGAAACATCACTCAACTGAAACATTACCGAACTCAAACATTACTTAATTGAAACATTACAGAACTGAAACATTAGTGAACTGAAATATCACTAAACTGAAACATCGCTCAACTGAAACCTTACTTAACTGAAACATTGCTGATCTGAAATATTACTAAACTGAAACATCATTGAACTAAAATATTACTGAAATGAAACATTACTGAACTGAAACATTGCTGAACTAAAATATTACTAAACTGAACACATCACTAAACTAAAATATTAATGAACTGAAACATTACAGAGCTAAAACATTAGTGAATTGAAACATTACTAAACTAAAACATCACTCAACTTAAACATTACTGAACTGAAACATATTTGAACTGAAACATTATTGAACTGAAACATCACTAAACTGAAATATTACAAAATTGAAAAATCATAAAACTAGAACATCACGGAACTCAAACATCATTCAACTGAAACGTGACTAAACTGAAACATTACTAAACTGAAATATTACTAAATCAAAACATCAATAAACTTAAATATTACTAAACTGAAATATCACTGAAGGGAAACATCACTGCTGAAATATTATTAAACTGAAACATTACTAAATTGGAACATCACTAAACTGAAACATTACTGAACTAAAATATTACTAAACCGAAACATCACTGAACTGAAACATCGCTAAACTGAAACATCACGCAACTAAAACATTACTAAATTGAAACATTACTGAACGGAAATATTACTAAATTAAAAATATTACTAAACTGAAAAATTATTTAACTAAAATATCACTAAGCTGAAATATTACTAAACTGAAACATTACTGAACTGAAACATCACTGAATTGAAATATTACTGAACTGAAACATCACTCAATTGAAACATTACTGAACTGACACATCACTGAACTGAAACATCACTGAACCGAAACATTACTAAACTGAAACATTACTAAACTGAAACATTACTAAACTGAAACATCACTAAAGTAAAACATCACTAAAGAAAAACATCACTGAACTAAAATATAACTGATCTGAAACATCACTAAACTGAAACATTACTAAACTGAAACATTACTGAACTGAAACATTTTGAATTGAAACAATACTGAATAGAAACATTACTGAACTCAAACATTACTAAACTGAAACATCACTGAAGTGAAACATTACTAAACTGAAATGTCACTAAACTAAAACATCACTCAATTGAAACATTACTGAACTAAAACATTACTGAACTGAAACATTACTGAACTTAAATATTATTAAACTGAAACATCACTGAACTAAAACATTACTAACCTGAATTATCACTCAACTGAAACATTCCTGGAAGGAGACATCAATAAACTGAAATATTACTAAACTGAAACATCATTGAACTAGAACATCACTGAACTGAAACATCAGTGAACTGAAACATGACTAAACTGAAATATTACTGAACTGAAACATCACTGAACTACAATATTACTAAACTGAAACATCAATAAACTAAAATATCACTAAACTGAAACATTACTAAACTGAAATATTTTTAAACTGAAACATTACTAAACTGAAACATCACTAAAATGAAACACTACTAAACTAAAACATCACTAAACTAAAACATTACTAAAATGAAACATCACTCAACTGAAACATTACTGAACTGAAACATCATTGAACTGAAATCGTACTAAACTAAAACATCACTCAACCGAAACATTACTAAACTGGAATATTACTAAATCGAAAAATTATTAAACTAAAACATCACTGAACTGAAATATTACTAAACTGAGACATCACTGAACTGAAACATCACTGAACTGAAACATTATGGAATTGAAACATCATTAAACTAAAATATTACTAAACTGAAACATTACTGAAATGAAACATTAATAAACTGAAGTATTAGTAAACTGAAACATCATTGAACTGGAACATCTCTGAACTGAAACATCACTAAACTGAAATATTACTAAACTGAAACATTACTGAACTAAAACTTCACTGAACTGAAACATTACTAAACTCAAACATTACTGAACTGAAACATCACTCAACTGAAACATTACTGAACTAAAACATTACAGAACTGAAACATTACTAAACTGAAATATTACTGAACTGAAACATCACTCAACTGAAACATTACTGAACTGAAATATTATTGAATTGAAACATTTAGTAACTGAAATATTACTGAACTGAAATAATACTAAACTGAAACTTTTCTAAATTAAAACATCGCTGAACTGAAACATCATTAAACTGAAACATTATTGAACTATTCAGCACAAATAACCAAAGTCGGGGCTTAAGGCGAGAACTCGGAAGTGAAACGGGACAAAAAATGAAGTTTTTTCACTTCCAGCCATGCAGCTTGTTGAGGTGGTGCTGTAAGTTACAAAGTCATATGTTCACATGGCGGGCATATTTGACACATTTTTGTATTTTTATCATATCTCCCTCATACGAACTCGAATTAAGGCAATTCAAAATGGCTTGGAAAGCTAAGAGAAATATGTACAAATAACCAACAATAATCATCTCCAAATTCGAAGTGTAACAGACTCAAAAAATTATCCTAATTTGATGCACATGTTGAAGCCTAACATTACTTTCCCACCTTCATTTATTTCAACTCCTAAATTGTCAAAGTCTTCCACCACCCTCTTTAAAGATGAATTTGGAAGATTAAGGAGTTAGGGGCCATAAGGAGACTTGGTCTTTGGAAGCATGTGTGCCATTTTACTATAAAAGGAGACATTGGGAGCCATTTGAAGACACACCAAGCTTAAGCTGAATTCCTCCCTCTATAATGTTATTTTTGCTGATTCTTCTTTTTAAGAATCAATTGTTTGTGTTGTTATAATTGTTGTTATTGTTCTCAAAGTGTTGTTTGTGTAAGAGTTCATCCAATAAAAGTAAGTTTTAAGTTACCAAAAAAGTTCGTTCGGAAATCGTCACTACGGTTTTCTTCTAAACTTCAATCTCTTTTATTACTATGAACTCCATTGTCTATCTTTCTAAGTTGTGTTTTAATCTAATCATGGGCTAAACCCCCCCTTAACTAAGGCTAAAAGCGGATCTTAACCTTAATTATGTGGTAATTATGTTTAACCTATTTAAGCTATGTTTATCCTTTTTGAAAACTAACTTATGATTCTTAATGCTTGTAGGAGATGGACCAAATTCCTACTTGAATATAATTAATCGTGTATATTGACCGTGATTAAATTGATTAATCGAAATTCATAAGTTGGACCTAATGACAATTTAGTTTGGCTTATTAGTTTTCCAAGGTTTTTCATGAATCTTATTACAAATCTTAGATTTATTACTTGAGTCGAACCAAGGGAAAGTAATAAATTGAAGGTTTTGAACTAAGAAAACTTAATGCCTCTTTGGATTAATTACTTAAGCCCGACCAAGGGAAAGTAATTAATCGAAAGTTTAGAACTAATTACTCGAGCGGTTTTTCTTGAATCTTAAGTAATCACTTTAGTCGGACCAAGTTAAAGTAAGTTAAAAAGGTTTAGATTAATAAAAATTAATGCTTCTCTAGATTAATTACTTGATCCGAACCAAGGGAAGGTAATTAATCGAGAGTTTAGAGCCAATTTTGAGAATCTATTAGTTAATAAGAAAAATCACAATCTTAAAAAGGATAAAACAACTTAAAGAGGTTAAGTGTTATTACCAAGCAAAGAGGTTAAGTGAAGATAGAAGCCTTAGTTTATTTCAATATAAGTAATCTCTCACCTAATTTGTATAATTTTCATTTCATTTATTGATAAGTCTTAACTTGGTTGTCCAATAAACTCTACCTTTCGATTGTTTAAATAATAGATAATGAGCAAAGAGATTACTACTTATAATCACCATCCTCGTGGGAACGATACTCTACTTTCAGTTTATTACTTGATACACGACTAAGGTGCACTTGCCACATGCATGTATATGTAAAACGCACATCAGGAACTTCATGAAAATCCTAATGAGCATCTTGATAAAAATTTTATGTGTGCCGAAACTTCTTGGGAAAATGGTGTTCCGGCCGAGGCCGTCCATCTAAAACTATTTCCTTTTTCCTTGACAGGTCAAGCGTTGGAATAGTTGCGATCCTTGGAAGCGGGATCTATAACATCTTGGGAAGAGCTCGAGAAGGAGTTTCTACTTCCCGCCATCCAAAACGGTTAAATTGCAGAATGACATCACCTATTTTCGACAACTGGAATGCGAGGCCCTTTATTCAGCTTGGGCTAGGTTCAGGAAATTACTCTGAAGTTGCCCACACCACGACATCCCCAAGCACGATTTAGTAACTACCTTCTATCACAGTTTAACTCCCACTAATCATGCAACTGTGGATTCCGCAGCGGGTGTGGACCTATTTAGGAAGTCGACAAACGAGGCATACGAGCTTATCAATGAGCTCGCAAAAAAGAGTGTCCAGTGGCAAGTGTTGGTCCCATGTAACTTAATATGATTAGTTCCAAGGGGGGGGGGGTTAGGAACTAATATAACTCTTTCTTTAATAATGCTGACTTAATTAAATGTTTGATAATTTAACTCAGCTTTAGGTCAGCAAGGCTGAGTGAAGTGTGAGACAGCTTTAATCAGACACTGACTAGAGCTGTTTCAATTGTAAGTTGGAAAATAACACTGACTCGACCTATTTAGGTTAGCTTCCAACTCAGCACTCTGATTACTCAGCGTCAGCTTGTACAAATTATATACTGAGTAATTTAAGCAAGCAACGCATACATATATATCAAGAGAAAGGGTTAGAGATTACTCAGCAGTATTATTCTGGTTGGGCCTCATCGCCTACGTTCAGTCCCCAGAATCCCTCCGGGCTTTTTCAATCCACTACTAAGCTCTTTAAAGGTAGAGCACAAACCGTTTACAATAGCAACTGAGTATGCAAGAGTACCATCCTCTATTCGTCTACTCAATCCTATCTCACACTGAATACTATAACCGAGTATCCAGAATTTCTCTACCACTGAGTACTATAACCGAGTACTCAGCTTCACTCTTCTAACCTTTACAATTGATACAAGATTGTTCTCACTCAATGAAGAACACTTTAGATTAATACAAATTCACTCTAGACTTTTACACAATGATTGGAATTGGGTGTAAGAACTTGCTTTTTCTATTCAGACAACTTCTCTTTTAGATTTTTGACTTAGTGAAGATTTTGCTTGTCTGTTTCTCTTGTATATGTTCGGAGTAAATTACACCAATGGTACCTGAACTTTATCCTAATTCACACTTTGGTACCTAGATTACATTTTGTCTCAAAAATATACCCGAAGTAACGATGACCGGATAATTAAGTATATTTTACCGGTTAATGGCCGGTCAATGCGATTTTGACGAGTAAATTACACTGATGGTACCTGAACTTTATCCGAATTCATATTTTGGTACCTAGATTTTATTTTATCCAAAAAATACACTTCAAGTAAAGATGACTCAATATTTTAGTATATTTGACCGATCAGTGATTGATCAACCCGAGTTTGACCATTTTAAATTAAAAATTGAGACCAATCATACACTCAATTAACATAAAATTATAATACTGTCATTTAGCTCATAAATGACAATATTATAATTTTATGTTAATCATCATTGATGACTAGTGGAGAATTTCCGTTCAGCTTCCGTCCCTGTGGGGGGCGTCGTTGGGTTCGACGGGGGGAAGCTCTGATGTCAAAGTCAGTATGAGTATGAGAGAGTAACCTGAATTGACAAAGTAGGGTTTCTAGGATTGTGTGAATGTGTACTTTGATAGCTTGAGATGCAAGCTATATATAGTAGTGAAGTTGTAACCATTAGTAACTAGAAAGTCTCCATTAATGCTCCATTAATGGCGGTTACTGGTTTCCTTTATTCCTTTAAGTATGCCCGTTAGTTTATTGATAGTTTATTAATGGTCTTTATTGTGGGATTGGCTCAGCTGTTTCAGTGGTCTTTATTGTGGGATTGGCTCAGCTGTTTCAGTAGCGGATTGAGAGGCGTATGGCAATTCGCCTCATAGATTCGCCTATCGGATCTCCTTGCTCGATACGCCCTGATACTCCAGTATCAGATGATCAACACTAGGGGTGCACTCGAGCCGAACCGAGACCGAACAGGAACAGGCTCGGCTCGAGAAGTCTTGAAATCGGGTTCGGCTCGAGCTCGAAGCTCATCGAGCCTGAACTTTTAGAACTCAGCTAGAGTTCGATATAAGTTCAGCTCGAGCTCGAGGCTCGTCGAACAGCTTGTCTTAATAAATTTAAACTCCAAAAAAACAAATGTCACATTTGAACTCAAACCAAACTGGTCAATTCAGCCAATTGAACCAAAAACCAACCAAATCTATAGTCCGAATTAGACTGGTTTGATGCAGTTGCAACAATCCAAACTAAACTAAACTCCAATTTAATAAAAAAAAAAAATTGGTTAGGATGCAGCTATACTGCTCACGTGCTTCTCCTTCACAATTGAAACTTCATTTATAGAGTTTACTTTGCATCACTTGTGCTTCCGCTTTCGATGTGGGATAAAATACAGTTTGAGAAATCCTAAACATCACGCAGCCATTTAATTTTTCTTTTAAGGAACATTTGTTTTATATTTGTTTTCTTTATTAGGTTCCACTTTAATGTTTTGATTAAGAATTGCTTTATATTATATTATGTACATACACTTAGCTTGGTTACAATTTATTTATTTTTTAAATCAGTATATTATTATTATACCCATATTATATATAATTTATGCCATGTTAATGTACTAGATTCCATATAATTTAACGTTATTCGGTTTGATCAATCTGAGTCATCTAATTCGACAAGTGATCCATGATTCAATTATAATTCCAGTTTGATGATCGATACGGTTATGATAACATTGTTTTTTAGCCTAATACAAATTAAATGTCTTTATATTTTTTTAGGGTCAGTTTTTTTTATCATTATTTGTTATATTATAAATTAAATATTAATATATATAGTAATATAAAAATCAATCGAGCCCAATCACGAGCTTTCGAGCCAAACCTAAGGAAGCTCGGCTTGGCTCATGAATGTATCGAGCCGATCCCGAACACGAACCGAGCTCTATCAAGTCGAGCTTTGACCGAACTTTGACCGAGCCGAGCTCGGACAGTTTGCGAACCACCTAGGCTCGCTTGCACCCCTAATCAACACGTGGCCGTTCTAGGTGAATATCTCTTTTGATCATTGGGATAATATCTCAATGTTATCAGAAGCCGCCTAAAGTTCCTTTAAAGTCCTTTAGGGCTTTTGAGCTTCTTCGCGCGCCATCATGATTACTTTCATTAATGGTCACTCTGTTCGATGCCAATCGATGGGTGACACATGTCACGGACGCGCCATTCGAGGAAAGAGAGAACGCCTTCTTCCTTCCTCTCTTTCTCTTTATTCCTCATTTGTGCTTCTCTTCCATTTTTCTTTACGCTTCTTTGCCCAGAGTTTTCCCGGAGTTTCAGAATTCTCCAAGCTTTAACTTTCATGTAAGTGAATCTTTTTCATTCTATTTTTTCTGAATGTTTAGGAGTTCTTCTTCATCCTCCGAATCGACCTTCGAACTTTTTAATTTGACCTCTTCTTCTGAAATCGTAGTTAGTTGGACTACTTCTTTGTCGGAAAATTCTTATTCCTCCGAAGGTACAGTTAGTTCTGACTTAGCTGAGTTGCGTAACTCGGTGCGTAATAGTAGTCGGACTCATTCAGGTAGAATTCAGAACTCTTCCATCACCGTCCCTGGTATTGCTCCGGCAATAGCTTTTAGGCGATTTTCTGGGATGGAAGCCTCTTCTTCTGCCCCGTATAGGAGAAAGGCGCCTCGTGCGGAGTCTACTCCATCTCGCATGAGCGTCGTGGATCTGGCGGATCTGGCGAATCGCTTTCCATGGATAAAGGACTATGAGACTCAGCTGGCGGCCGCTCATCAACGACCCGCCTGTCCGCCAAGCGGATATCTGTCCGTATATTGCAGTCATGTAGAAAGAGGGTTCCGACTTCCTCTTCCTAAGATGATGGCGGACATTCTAGCTTACTTTGATATCACTGCCAGCCAGTTACACCCAAATGGCTGGTTGGATCTGGCTTTAGATTGCTACTTAGCTTCAAACTTAGGGGTAGTGTGTACCCCTCGTGTCTTTCGATCTCTTCATAAACCGTCAAAGCGAAAGTCTGAGTCTTTCCTCACTTTTGCAAAGTTTGGAACATATTCGCCGTTTAGTAGTAAGATGTCCAACGTCCATCTTTGGGACGAAAAATTCTTCTATGTAAAGATAAAAGAGGGCGAGTCTTTAGGCTTTCCATCGTTCTGGAATGCCAAACCTCTGCATATGGCGGGAGACATGCGCATATTGACAGATAGTGATGAGGTAGTGGCGGAACTCATGAAGAATGTCAAGGTGGATGCTTGGACATACGCTGACGCCTTGGACTTCATGATGAATGACATTCCTTTGATTCGCCAAGAAGGGGACAAGTTCATTTACTCAAAGTTTGCACAACTTGATCAAGGTAACTTTGTTTTTTCTTTGAACCTTGATTACCTAATTGTTCTCTTTGTCAGGGGTTTATCTAAGGCCAATCACGCTCTTGTAGAGATGCGCAAGAAACTGAAGGAGGATGAGGCTCGAAAGAAAGGGCAAGCAACAGATCCCCAAAAGAGTGCAGGGAAACGTCCTGCTGATACAACGGCCGACCCGCCTCTGAAGAAGAGGAAGCCTACAGCTTCTGGCGGACAAAAGTTTATGGCGGATGCCATGAAATCCGCAATGCCCTTGGTAGAGAAGGAACAAGTAAGCTGTTTTCACCATTTCCCTTTGCCATATTTTGAATCTAAGTTCTGACCTTCCTATCTTGGTGCAGATGGCGAAGCCTGACCTGGGCGGTTACTGGTCCGCCAAACATGGTAACAGGGGATCTTTGGAGAATGAGTCTGTCATCAATGACCTGGACGAGGCTCTTGGTTAGTTGGGTGAGGTGCAAAAGAGCCAGAACCAGATCCCATGATCAGCCCATGTCCAAATGGGAAAAACGGAGCTTCTAACGGTAAGTTCCCTCTGTCCTTTTGTTTTGGAGGAATGAGTGATCTCCTTTGGGGAGAGTTTTGCTATTGTTCTTTTGTTTGAATGAACTGTTTTGGAGGAATGAATGTATTTCCTTCCATGTCTTGAATTTTAAATGTGGCGAACCCAATCTTGTCCACTATTCGATACGGACCTGTCCAGGTGAGTCCTAGCTTTCCCTTCCCTTCTTTAGATTGGATTTTGTCTGCCTTGCGTCCGGCGCCATACTCCCTTCAGCTTGCGTCGTAGGAGCACTTGAATCAGCACGACCAGCACTGGCTACAGGTTGGCTTGATGGTGTTACCAATGGCGTTTCAACCCCCGAGGAGGGGTTCTGTTCTCCATTCGTCATATCTTTTTTAACGTGAACGAAAACCCTTTATTTGATTAAGGTTCCACGTTCACCGCACCAATTGATGACTAGTGGAGAATTTCCGTTCAGCTTCCGTCCCTGTGGGGGCGTCATTGGGTTCGACGGGGGGAAGCTCTGATGCCAAAGTTAGTATGAGTATGAGAGAGTAACCTGAATTGACAAAGTAGGGTTTCTAGGATTGTGTGAATGTGTACCTTGATAGATTGAGATGCAAGCTATATATAGTAGTGAAGTTGTAACCATTAATAACTAGAAAGTCTCCATTAATGCTCCATTAATGGCGGTTACTGGTTTCCTTTAAGTATGCCCATTAGCTTATTGATAGCTTATTAATGGTCTTTATTGCGGGATCGGCTCAGCTGTTTCAGTAGCGGATTGAGAGGCGTATGGCGATTCGCCTCATAGGTTCGCCCGCGGGTCTCTTGTGGTGAGGTGTTGGTGATCCGCCTGTCGGATCTCCTTGCTCGATACGCCTTGATACTCTAGTATCAGGTGATCAACACGTGGCCGTTCTAGGTGAATATCTCTTTTGATCCTTGGGATAATATCTCAATGTTATCATGAGTGTATGGTGAGTCTCAATGTTTAGTTCATGTTACCCGGTCACTAACCGATCAAATGAACTAAACTTTTCAGTCACCTTTACTTGTGTTATGTTTTTAGGATAAAATAAAATCCAGGTACCGAAGTGTGAATTATGGTAAAGTTTAGGTACCATTAATGTAATTAACTCATGAAACTCGCGTTGACCGGTCATAACCGGTAAAAATATACTAAATTGTCCGGTCATCGTTACTTCAGGTATATTTTTGGGACAAAATGAAATCTAGGTACCAAAGTGTAAACTATATAAAGTTCAGGTACCATTGGTGTAGTTTACCCCCTTTACTTGTGTTATGTTTTTAGGATAAAATAAAATCCAGGTACCGAAGTGTGAATTATGGTAAAGTTTGGGTACCATTAATGTAATTAACTCATGAAACTCGCGTTGACCGGTCATAACCGGTAAAAATATACTAAATTGTCCGGTCATCGTTACTTCAGGTATATTTTTGGGACAAAATGTAATATAGGTACCAAAGTGTAAACTATATAAAGTTCAGGTACCATTGGTGTAGTTTACCCTATATGTTCGACATGATCCAAGTAATGAACTTGTCCATTCAAACTGAATTCTTAAGCTCCAATGATTTGAAAATCCGACATAGTTGTTAAGAAGAACGGTCTTCTTTCGTCATGCATTGGTCAGCTTCCAGAACCGCAGGCCAATCCTATCTTCTGATTTGCGCAGGAGGCAGGCTTGCCAGTTTCATCTTCTTGCGCCAGGTTCCTCTTCTAGCGCCAGGTTTGTCTTCTAGCCAAAATCCAGATGGTCCATGCGTCTGGAAAAGATCCTTGATCATGTTTTCGAGGCTTCTGATTTGTTGTAGAGATTTGTCGGACCTTGTCTTCTAGCAAAAGGATCATTGGCGCTGTCCTGACGAATACACAACTTGATTGTTCAACTTTGCCTTTAAGATTTCCTTTGTCGGGACTGAGTTACATCTTACTCAGCTTTTTTGATCGGCTTTGCCTTCAAGCGTTATTCCACAGAAGACTTTTCTTTTAACGAGGCTGAGTTACACTTAACTCAGCTTCTGTTGTGTGTCTTTGCTTATGCTGACTTCGTTCTGTCTTTCTTTTTATAAACACTTTGTTCCTGGTCTCATTAGTTAATATACTCAACATTGAACAAACACATTAGTACAATTAAATCAAAGCACTTAAATTTAATTGTCTTAATCATGGGATTAACCTTAATAATTTTGTCAAATTAAAATCATGTGGAAAGGTGTTTCAACAAACTCCCACATTTTGATGTTGGCAAAAGTATTTAATTAAGGAACTCAGTGTTGAGCATCCCTCATGATTGATGACCTTTTTATTCTTCTGAGATTACTCCCCCATAAGGGTTGCATCTGTTGACTTAGTTCAACTCTAAACCTTCTAAGATCTAATTGAGTGAATCTAAGACTTAAGTCACTGACTTAGTTCAATTCTAAACCTTCTAAGATTTTAATTGAAAAGAGCCTAAGGTCAGCTTCCGAAGAAGGTCAATACTTGGAACATATGGTCATTACTCAGTTTTGATACTTATCTATTTTAGATATCAGAGATATTACGTTAATTTCAGGTATCAGAGTTGGATGCATTTATCAAGGTTGGGGTGCACTGAGTATGATTTACTTGTTTATTCTCCATGTTCACAAGTTTTAGTTTATTGTTCAATGAGTAGTTGTATGTGACAGATCAGCATATAAACACAGCAAGTAAGCATCGCATATATAAAGACAGTTTGGATAAAAGATGCTTATATATAAAATTACTTAGCTTAACACGAACACGCCATAAAATATAAGTTACAAGCAAAGACTATAGACTATTGCTAATACTATTTCTTGATATTGGCTTGAACTTGATTTGACTTAGGTTTGGTTTGGGCTGTTCGTTGTTGCTGAGTGTGGGTGCTCGAGACAGCAGAAGTTGAGCCAGGAGGCTTCTGCTGAGTTTCGGCAGGTGGCAGTTTGGCTTTACTTTTCTCCCCCGGTTTCTGCTGAGTTGCGGCAGCTTGCTTAGATTGGCTAGGTTAGCCTTTCTCCCCCATTTTGCCAACATCATCCGAATGAAGGGGAGGTACAAGGAACTTCTCTTGTTGAACAACACGAGTCAGTGTGGATGAATAGTGTTGCATTTGACCCGTACTTTCACGAAGACCCTTAAAAACTTGCACACTATGGGCCATACTTGAAGCTGGAATCTTAATATTTGCGCTGAGCATGCTGAGTAGATACTCAAGAGATTTCCCAATCCAAGTAATGGAGTCCGTCATTCAGGCATAAGATTGATAATACATCTTGAGCAATGCAGAATCATACGAATGACGCTGAATGTTAATGTGCCGGACATGTGCAAGGGTTGACCTGGTGTAGTGTAAGATATCATTGGTTTTGACCTGTTCAGTGTCCATCTCCTCTTTGCTCAAGTTGAGTAGGCGAATGTCTTCACCAATCTGTTTAATGGAGCACTAAGAAGAGGAGAAGATAAGTTCACGAGCCCCGGTCAGCTCGGAGGACAGCTGGGAGAAAAGTTGATTGACCTCAACAGAGGTTGTAGATGTTGAGTTCGCAACTGATAAGGCATTAAGTTTTCCTTCGATGGAGTTCATGTGATTCACCATCATCAGTTGGAGTTCATCCAGCTTCATTATGAATTCTTGCTTGGGCTGCTGAGAGACTAAGGAAGTCATGACACTCATCAGTTCCTTGAGACCCTTAAGTTCGGTCAGAAGTTGAGTGACAGAGGAGAATTGGGTTGGCTCAGCAGGAATAGACCCAGCATCATCGGCGTGAGACTGATGAATATCTTAAAGTAGAGCGTGAGCTGAGTGGATGATTTTCCTTCCAGACTCAGAAGCATTCAGATAAGTGTAGGATTCATCAGTGTTATGCTCAGGGGTCGTATTGTTGTCAGCACCGGATGGAGGAGGTGTTTGGTGCTGCCCGGAAGTGGAGGTGCCAGCTTGGTCAGCAGCTGCACTTTTATTTAGGCCAGCAGCATGAGCTGATTGGTTTTCTGTCTGCTTGATAGGAGTAGGAAGAGTTTGATCAGCAGAATTATTCACCTGCTCAGTGTTAGTCTGAAGTTGAGGAGAGCTTTGAGGTTGAGGCAACTCAGCACTGTCCTTAGCAGGTGGAGTTTCCTCTGCTAACTCTTGATGTTGAGCCGCAGGAACTTCGAGCACTTGCTCAGTTGAAGGTTGAGTGGAAGTGTCGGCAGAAATGGGACCCTTAGTGGCTTGTTCCTCAGTTTGAGAAACAGAGGCTTGTTTTTCTTTTACTTGGTCTAGAGTGGGCTCAGTGATGGTGGTGAAGAATTGAAACTGAAGACCAGTTAGATCTGTGATTGGGTCCTTTAGAGGTGATTCATCCAGCAGGTCTATCACGCTGGGCTTTAGAGCCTTTTTCTTAAACCGCTTATCTGCACTGCCTTTTGAAGTTTTGATTGGAGGAGAAAGGTCAGCAGCAGGAGAATCAAGTGACTCAGAGGAGAAGTTGAGTCCTAAGTTAGTGTAGAGGTTGTCCTCGACCTTATCCTTCAATGAAGACTGAGCTCCTTCCTCATTAGCTTGCTCAGCAGTAGCTGTGTTGCTCAGCTCAGCAGACCCCAGTTTATCAGCTTGAGGCTGTTCCTCAGTACGGTCCAGTTCTTCTTCCTGATCACACGGAGTCTTTTCCAAATCAATTTTTTGACTTCGCACGAAGTGTGATTCCTTTGTAATCATAAAGTCAAGTGGGTTAGCATCTACTGGCTTCAACCTAGAGGTTTTCTTCCTCTTTAGAGGCTGATCAGGTGTTTCCTCACTTTCTTCCTCAGTGTCAGCTCTCCCCTTCCTTTTCTCAGTTGACTCTGGCTTTTCTTGAGCTGGCTCAGTATGAGCATCTTTCTTCGTACCAGCCACTAACCTGATCTTCTTTGGAGCTTTGTTAATGTCTTTGGTTGGAGGGCTTGAGGATTGGTCAGCTTTCCTCTTTCTTTCCTTTCTGGTTCGCACAGCCGGTGCTTCTTCAACCATAACCTTCTTTCCTTTCTTGGTTACCTCAGCATCCGCTTCTTCAACCATATTATCCTCAGTAGGTTGTTCCTCAATCACAACTCCCTTCCCTTTCTTAGGTTTGATAGGCTGACTGTGGGCCAGCGCGAACAGTATTCCCGAGGTGATCTCAGTCCCCTCTATGTCAATTTCTCCCTTAAAGCTGACCTGGTGATCCTGAAGTATTTTAGTGATGAGAGAACCCATCCGAAGAATCCCAGTGCTATATTGGAAAGCTCCAATAAGGAAGACGGGCATGTTGAGTGGCTTGTAATTCAGCATGTGCCAGATGAAGCACTGCTCAAAGTTAGAAGCTGAGGAGGAGGAGTTGACCTTAGGAAAGAGAAAGTTAGTCAGGATGTAGTGTGCTTGATTTTGAGCCTGACCCATACAGGTACTGGCGATTTCTCCTTTGTGGTTCTTGGGTTTGCAGAATTCAACAATGTAATGAACCCGCTTGTAGTCATTCGTGCATCGCAACTCAGCACCTTCTGCTTTAAGCTTAAGAACAGTAGCAAGGTAAGAAGGGGTGATGGTGATTGCCTTATTTTTGACCTTGGTGATCAAATAATCATCATTGTCCTCAGCGACCGCTAGGTTTTCATAGAACTCCTTCACCAGTTGTGGGTAAGTTGTTGCAGGTATAGAAAAGAGGTCGGTCCACCCATTCTTGGAAATCCAGTCACAGAAGGGTTTTTCTTCATTTATGAAGCTCCCGGAAAACCATCGGGAATGATACACGTTTAACCCTTTAATGCTATTGAAGATCTTGAAGAACTTCTTTTCCTTAGGATGTTTGTTCTTCTTTTTCTTCTTCGAAGGAGTCGTCTGGTCAGTGTGAGGGCTTTCACCAAGGATGCTGACCTCGGGCATAGCTTGGTCATACTGACCATGGATTTATGCTTGAGACTCGGAGGAAGTCTCCTTATATTCCTGCTCAGCAGGAGAGGCTGGGTTAATGTTTGAGCGGTTGTCGTCGTAGTTTTCACTCGAGTTATTCTGGGAATCGCTCGACATGATGTTCTTGAGGATTTGAGAAGTGCAGAAGAGGGAATTGAGAGAGAGAGAGAGAGTGCGATAAGTTTCAAGCGTAAAGAGAAGTTAGTGGGAATTCATCCATTATTTATAGTCGGAGCGCGGTCTGATAGGTCAGAATGGTGGTTTGGTTTTGAAACGTCCAATGGCTTTAAATTCTGACATTTATGACACGTTCGGCGCATGGGTTTCTAATCATTATGCTTACGTCATCCTACGTGGCTACTTAAATTCGCGTGCAAACATTAAATTTCACAAGTTGTCTTACTCAGCATCTAGAATACTAAATGTTTGAAGTTCTGAGTGCTCAGTTTTGCGTAGAAGGGATTCATATCATGTGAAGTAACTCAGCATTTAGTAATCACTCAATATATATATGGCAACTCAGCATACAGTGATTTCATAGCATTCAGTTTTACTCAGAATATGATAGTTACTCAACATGTAATGATCACTCAGCATATTATAATCACTCAACATTCATGTAGCTCAGAAATTTATTGAAGAGGATTAGACATACCGATAGCTTCCCTTAGTATGCTGAACTGTGTTGAAACACCTTTCCACATGATTTTGATTTGACAAAATTATTTAAGTAATGATAAAAATATTCTAACACATTAAATTTAAATGCTTTGATTTATTACACTAATGTGTTTGTTCAATGTTGAGTGTAATTGTTTACAAGACATTAAGATTAAAAAGCCCAAAGGCCCTTAAAGTGGATGTCAAGCCCAAATCAACACATCAAGACCATTCGGCCCAAGAGTTCAAAACGAAGCCATATCAAGCAAAACGACGACTCAGCAAAAGAAGGATCGAGAAGCCTTCGAAGCAAAAGCTTCAAGTGGAAGCTGCTGAGTTGGACGACAATGCAGTCTGGACAGCGGCAGATAATGTTCAACTTCTAGACAAAGTATTTCTATTTTGGGAAAAGTTCAGAAGGCGCAGGAAGCTATCTCGTGGACTTTTCCTTAAATGTCGAAACATTCTTCTATGGACTGACGAAGACAGAAGATGCAAGAATCCTATTGGCCAACGACGCTGAGCACGCCTAGAGTGACAACGACAGGAAGCCATTTCCCTCCAACGGTTATTTCGAAATTCGAAATAACTAGGTGCCTCAAGTGTCACTATATAAAGGCCATCCATTTGCTTCAATCGATGCAGATCTTCAATTAGTCGAAACGTTGACCAAATTCATACTTGAAGTTTCTGTGAGAAAAGCAAAGCAAATACCTTACACCAATTTCCATATTATTGTGTAAAAGTCTAGAGTGATTTTCAATCATCTAAAGTGTCTTAGCAATTGTTGTTTAGGACAAACACTTTATCATTTCTAGAAGAATAGAAAGGAGAGGCCGAGTACTCGGTTATAGTACTCAGCGTAGATATAAGAGTGAGTAGAGGTATAGAGGAAGGTACTCTTGTTATACTCAGCTTCTATCTGTAAAAGGTTTCGTGCTCTACCTTTAAAGAGCTCAGTAGAGAATTCAAAAAGCTCGGAACGAGTTCCGGGGACTGGACGTAGGCGGAGAGGCCGAACCAGGATAAGTCTGCTGAGTAACATCTTTCTAACCCTTAAACTCCTTTAATATATATTGCTTGCTATAAAACTGACTAAGTAAAGAACTCACGCTGAGTTAAGTTTACTAAGAAGCTGAGTTCAGGAATAGACTCTAAGTGCTATTTCCCGACTCAAGTAGAGAAGCAGACTTAGTCACAAGTTGACTAAGCTTGTGTCTTGAATCTACTTAGTGACGCTGTGTAAACCTTTTCATAAGAAAAGAAGTCAGCCTCAACGGACAAATTTTTTAATAGTTCCTATCCCCCCCTTTGGAACTAACTTGTCACGTTATAAGGGACCAACAAGTGGTATCAGAGCCTGAAAGCTCACTGTGCAAGGTTTAACTACCTTGAGCTGATCCCCACTATGGCTGAGAACAGCACTCGGTTTCTCCCAGGAAATCTGACAACTCAGATTTTACCTGAGGGTCTGTCCATAACTCGGCCTCCTCTATTCTTCGGGTCTAACTATACCTTTTGGAAGAATAGAATGAAGAATTTCATTCAGGCAACAAATATGAGTGCATGGCTATCTATAGTCCAAGGCCCATTTGTTCCTGTTGAAACTATTGATGGCCAAACGATTGTCAAAGCTGAGACTAAATGGATAGAGGATGATCTTAAGAAGCTACAAAATCATGCTTCGGCTATAAACATGCTTCACTGTGCTTTAGATGCTGCAGAATACAACAAGATTTCAGGTTGTGACTCAGCACATGAGATTTGGAAGAAGCTGGAGGTCACCTATGAAGGAACCAACAAGGTGAAGGAATCCAAAGTCAACCAGCACATGAGGTTGTACGAGCTGTTTGAAATGAGTGATGATGAAGGAATCTCTGACATGAACGCAAGGTTCACAAACATAATCAACGAGCTCAAGAGACTTGGAAAGATCTTCACTGAGGAAGAGCAAGTCAAGAAGATTCTTAGGAGTCTTCCTAAAAGCTAGCAAGCAAAGAAAACTGCTGTTGAGGAAGCTCAAGACTTAACCACCTACAAGTATGATGAACTCATTGGCTCGCTGCTGACCCACGAGATATTAATGAAGAACTTTGAGGTGAAGGAAAAGTCTGAAGACAAGAAGCAAAAGTCTCTTGTCATGAAAGCTGACTCCACTAATGGGAGCTCAACAGACGATGAAGAAATGGCTATGTTCACTAGAAAGATGAAAAGGCTGTTCAGAAAGAATGACAAATATTCTAAGAAGCCTTACAAGAAGTTTGATAAGTACAAAGCTGAGTCCAGTGACAGCAAGTACAAGAAGGACAGCTCAAAGCCCATTACATGCTTTGAATGTCATCAAACTGGCCATATCAAGTCAAGCTGTCCCACGCTGAGGAAAGAAAGAAAGAACAGCAAGAAGGCAATGGTGGCAACTTGGAGCGACAATGATGAGTCTTCATCATCAGAAGCTGATGCCACTGAGTCAGCAAAGATTTGCTTCATGGCTGACAAACTTGCTGAGCCATGTGTTTCTGAGCATGCTGACCCCTCCATTGCATCTGACGATGAGGAACACTCAACTGAGGTATTATCACTACCCTTGCTCAGAAATGAAATGGTTAATGCCCTGAGTGACCTCTACAAACTTGTCAAAAAGTGTAATAAAAAGGTTAGAGCACTCAGCAGGCGATGTGACGAGGTTGAGGAGGTCAAACTGAGTGACCTTCGATATCTTCTCCACGACAACTTAACTTTGCACAGTAATATAGAAATTATGCAAAAGTTTGTCTCTGAGGTCCAATCAGATTCTAAGAAACTGAGAAAGGATGTCACATCAATTCAGAACCAACTTAAGGTTCCGAACAAAAGAAATATTCCTCTGAACATTGAGTACCGAAGTACTAGTCAGCAGAGATGGAATCCTCAGCGGAATGTCCAGTGTGACTTCTGTGGGAAGAAAGGACACACCACAAAGGTGTGCTGGCACGCTCAGCACTGGGGTGCTGACCAGTCAGTGAGACATACTAAACGGAAGGTCAGCTATGACTTCTGTGGAAAGAATGGACACACTGTCCAAGTATGTCGTCATAAAATGAAATATGATGCTTTACCTGTTGAACCTAACAAGCAAGGACCCAAAAAGAATTGGGTACCTAAAAGCAACTAGCTATATTGCAGGTAAGCCTGAGGTGTGCTGAGAAGTCAAAGATGTGGTACATTGACAGCGCATGCTCGAGGCATATGACTGGTGATGAAACTCAGTTCATCACGTTTGTGCGTAAACGAGGAGGAAGTGTAAGTTTTGGAGACAACAAGAATGGTAAGATAGCAGGGTCAGGAACCATTGGTGGTAATCCTACTATTGAGTCAGTCTCCCTAGTCAGCGGACTCAAATATAACTTACTCAGCGTAGCTCAGCTATGTGACAATGGGAGAAAAGTTATATTTGATGACACTGGATGTAAAATATTTGAGGGTAAAACAAATGAGTTAATTTTAACTGCCCCTCGTATTGATAATGTCTTTATGCTGAACTTAGAAAAGAAGTTTTCAAAAACTGTATGCTTAGTGTCAAAGGAAGAAAATTCCTGGCTATGGCACAGGAGACTTGGTTATGTAAGCATGGACCTCCTGGCCAAATTAGCAAGAAAGCAATTGGTTGAGGGACTGCCAGAACTTAAGTTTGAAAAAGATCAATTATGCCACGCTTGCCAAGCTGGAAAACAAACCAAACAATCTTTTCATAGTAAAAACATTGTCTCAACTAAGCGTCCATTAGAGTTACTACACTTGGATCTCTTCGGTCCAGTCCAGCCGTTGAGCTTGGGTGGAAGAAGATTTTCCTTGGTCATTGTAGATGACTTTTCTCGGTACACTTGGATCATCTTGCTGAGTAGCAAGGATGAAACCTTTGAGACGTTTTCAAATTTAGTAAGAAAACTTGAAAATGATAAAGGCCTTAAGTTAGCTCACATCCGAAGTGATAATGGTGGAGAATTCAATAACCAACAGTTTGTTGAATTCTGTGAAACCAACGGCATTGACCATAATTTCTCTGCTCTTAGAACGCCTCAACAAAATGGGGTTGTTGAAAGGAAAAACAGAACCTTAGTTGAAATAGTCAGGACAATGCTGAGTGAGCATAGGCTTCCAAAGTACTTTTGGGGAGAAGCTGTTAACATAGCGTGCTACATTCTTAATAGGGCTCTAGTTAGACCTATACTAAAGAAGACCCCCTACGAACTTTGGAAAGGACGAAAGCCCAACATTGGATACTTTCGTGCCTTTGGTTGTAAATGCTTCATCTTGAATACTAAGGACAGCCTAGCTAAGTTTGACTCTAAAGCTGATGAAGCTATCTTTTTGGGCTACTCAACAAACAGCAAAGCATATACAGTTTTCAATAAACGAACTCAAGTCTTAGAAGAGTCAGTACACGTTGAGTTCGATGAAACTAACCCTGCAGGAAGAGACATGCAGCTGACTGAGGATGATCCATACTCAGCTCCCGCTGACCAAGAAACAGCCGCTGAGTCATTGCCTCAAGGGCTGACCAAAGGTAAAAGTGAAACTCAAATTACTTTCACTGACCAATCTACACCTGCAGAGATTGTTGAAACACAACCAGCACAAGACATCAATCTACCAAAAGAGATTCGAATACCAAGAGGCCACTCAGAGAGTGCCATTCTTGATGCCGCTGAGAACACCCTGATGACGAGGAATCAACTCAGGAGATACCTCAGCAACGTAGCATTCGTCTCAATCCAGGAACCAAAGAATTTCGCTGAAGCTGAGTATGATGAATTCTGGATGAATGTAATACAAGAGGAACTTGATAAGTTCAGACGAAATGAAGTATAGGATCTAATGCCAAAACCAAGAAGCCAGAAGACCATAGGAACAAAATGGGTCTTCCGCAACAAGCTGGATGAACAAGGGAACGTGGTCAGAAACAAAGCAAGACTTGTAGCTCAGGGCTACAATCAGCAAGAAGGTATTGACTACGGTGAGACCTTTGCCCCAGTGGCAAGGCTAGAGGCTATTAGAATTTTATGTGCATATGCAAGCTATATGAACTTTAAACTGTTTCAAATGGATGTTAAGAGTGCTTTCCTTAATGGAGTTATAAACGAGGAAGTTTATGTTAATCAGCCTCCAGGGTTTGAGGATCCTAAATTCCCAAACCACGTTTATAAGCTCAAAAAGGCTCTGTATGGTCTCAAGCAAGCACCACGTGCTTGGTATGAGAGGCTGACCAGTTTCCTGCTGGCTAGAAATTATGCCAGAGGAAAAGCTGATACAACCTTATTCATTAAGAGAAAGGGTAAAGATACCTTGCTGGCTCAAATATATGTTGATGACATTATTTTTGGTGCCACTAACGAGTCAATGTGCAAGGAATTTAGTAAGCAGATGCAGACTGAGTTTGAAATGTCAATGATGGGAGAACTCAATTTCTTCCTTGGACTTCAAATCAAACAAGGGAAAAATGGTATCTTCATCAGTCAAACTAAGTATGTGATAACAACCCGAATTATTCTTGAATAAGGAATAAAGGAAAATTAATAGAAATAATGGCAAACCATTATTCCTTCTAAAAGAGATATGTATGCATGATTAATGTGGAATTAATGATAATTAATGCATGGTTAATGCAGGGGTGAATATGCAAATAATGAGGAAAAGGAAGGAGTCTTTAGCATTATGCCACGCCACGTGGACCATGACGAGACCCGCCATTGTTCTCAATGAGAGCGTACATACGCCTTGACGGATCTAAGAATACCAAAAAGCGCCTTTATTACCATCCATGAATGGGAATAAATACAATTAAATGGCAATTAATAGTCATTAAAGGGGAATAAAGACTTGACTATTCGAATACTCCAACTCTAAGGGTTTCAAGGATAAATGCTGGGATTAATGGAGAATTGATAGCAATTAAAGATGAGTAATGACATGACTGTTCATCTACATCTCCATAACATCCAAATATCATACATGGGGAAAAAGGATAATTAGACAAAGAATGAAGGATCCGCCATCAATACTCTTATGGATAAGGATCCATTGGCGAATCTCCAGATGGCGTATAAAGCAAGACTCATAGGTGGTGGATCTATAGATTCTCCAACACGCCACAAAGAGTCAAACGCCTTGGGAGACCCGCCATCATACCTCGATACGCCAACTCAATGGCAGAGCCGATTCCCAATAAAGGCAACTAATAACTCATTAATGTGCTAACGGTTATACTTGAATAAGATCAGTAACCGCCATTAATGGAGACTTTCTAGTTACCGAGGGTTACAACTACATAACTCCCAAGCTATTGAGGTACACTTACTGATTCTCTACTTTTGTGCTTACAGTTTATTCTTAGAAATATTACTGACTTTGGCATCGGAGTGTCACCAGCCGATCCCAACGGCGCCTCACAGGGAAGTGCTCCGTCAAGGATTTTCCACAAGTTATCAGTATGCTAAGGAGATATTGAAGAAGTATGAACTTGAGAATTGTAAGTCAATATCTACCCCAATAGGCACTGACACTGTCCTCTGCGCTGATGAGAATGGTAAGTCAGTAGATAGCAGATTGTACCGAGGTATGATTGGTTCTCTACTTTACTTAACTGCTAGTAGGCCGGACATTCAGTTTTCGGTATGTTATTGTGCTAGATATCAATCTAACCCTAAGGAATCTCATTACATAGCTGTAAAAAGAATCCTTAGATATTTGCAAGGCTCAGTAAATGCAGGTTTGTGGTATCCCAATACTCATGATTTCACACTCATTGGATACACTAACGCTGACTACGGACGAGACAAGCTTGAATGAAAAAGCACCTCAGGAGGATGCCACTTCCTTAGGAGATGTCTTGTGTCCTGGTTCAGCAAGAAGCAGGCGTTAGTAGCCCTGTCAACCACTGAAGCTGAGCACGTTGCTGCTGGAAGCTGTGTTGCTCAAGTCCTATGGATTAAGCAACAACTTGAAGATTATGGCGTTCGGACCAAAACAATTGAAGTCAAATGTGACAACAAAAGTGCCATTGACTTATCAAAGAACCCAATCCAGCACAGCAGGATGAAGCATGTCAGCATAAGACATCACTTCATCAGAGATCACGTACTCAAGGGAGAGATCAAGCTGACCTATGTCCCAACGGATGAGCAGCTTGCTGATATCTTCACAAAGCCACTGGCTCGTGAGCAATTCAACATACTTAGAGAAGCCATTGGTATGTTTAATCCTCTTCAATAAATTCCAAGTATTGTATGCATGCTGAGTGAATTACCATGCTGAATGATTTATGCTATCGCTTGCTGAGTAGATATATATATGCTGAGTATTTATCTTAAGCTGAGCTACTAAGCATAAGAAATGCTTCCTTGCATAACACTGACTACTCAGAATCTTAAACGCTTGAAATTCTTAACACTGAGTAAGGATCCGTTGCAAAATTTAATGCAAGCACGCGAATTAAATAGCCACATAGGATGACGTATGCGCTATAATTAGAAAATACACGCGCCGTATGTGTCATAAATGCCAAAATCTTTATCGATTGAGAATCTCGAGGTCAATTTGACAACCCAACGCTTTAGATCAACTCAATACCTCTATAAATAGTGGACGAATTCCCACTTTTACCTCTCTACGCTTAGAAAACTTTGGCATTCCAATTACTCTCTCAAAAAATTCCCAAAACTTCTCTGAGAATATGACGAACGTTTCTCTGAATATCTCCGGTGCTGGTTTATCCGACAACCGCTCCGATGAAAATCCCAAATCTTCTACCCAGCGTGACCACACTAAGGTCACAACACCGAGCAAGAAAGCTCAAGCTGTCCAAGCCACCTCTTCGAAGGGAAAACAACAGCCAAAGGATAAGGGCAAGAAAGTAGTGGAATGCACCTACTCTCAGGTTTTCGAGAGTGTGAAGGGGTGTAAGATTGATCACTCACGATGGATTTCAAAGGGATTCGTGGAAGCCGAGCAACCCTTTTGTGAGTGGATCAAGAATAATGGTTGGACCGAGCTGTTCTCAGTTCGTGATGCTACTTACCCTGAGCTGGTAAGAGAATTCTACGCCAACCTAAAGGTCGCCGATGATAACCGGGACTACCTGGCTTCTAATGTTCGAGGGAAAGCCATCTTCATCAACCCTGCGTATTTTGCTTCACTGTTCAAACTAAAAAACGAAGGAGCTATACTTCGTAAATCAGGTGACCAAGATAAAACCAACTACATTCACAGTTTCTGTAAACCTGCTGGTCATGTAGGTGAAATCTTGAGTACTTCCATGGGTCAGCATCAAAAGATGGCCCATTACATTCTGACCAATTTCCTTTTTCCTAAAATCAACTGCACCAACTCAGCAACCAATTTTGAGCAGTGTTTTATATGGCACATGCTGACCTACACACCGATAAACATGCCCGTCTTCATAATCGGTGGGTTTCTACGAAGTACAGGAACCCTTAGGTTAGGCTCTTTTATCACCCGGATCCTCAAGGATCACAATGTGGACATGGGAAATCAGCACTCAGGGAACCGAGATTACAGCTGCTGCCCTATTCGGTTTGGCCCATGATCAACCTATTGTGCCGAAGAAAGGTAAAGGGGAAGCTGTCCAGAACGCTGAGGGGGCGGTGACTCGAAAGGGAAGAACTCAAAGAAAGAGGAAGGCTGTCCAGAGCACCTCTAAAGCTGTTGCTTCTGCCCCAAAGAAGCTTAAATTTGTATGCGGAGGAACTAAGCCTCAGATTCAACAAGGACAGGGTGGATCCAAGTCAACTGAGAAAAGACCTAGGCAAGCTGAGCCTGAGACAGAAGAAAGAGAGGTTGATGACCAACCATTAAGGAAGAGGAAGAAGCAGCTCAATTTTGAGTTAAAACCTATCGATGCACTACCAACTGATGTCGTCGTTCCTCCTAACTCACACTATGTACAAAGTCAAGACGTTGACGCTGAGCAACAGTTAGATGATCAGGAAGAACAAGACCAACTGGGTGGTCAGTTTGTCGAGGAAGAACTAGAGGAACAGTTTGAGGAAGAAGAATTGGATGATGAGTCTGAAGAAGAAGAAAGTGGTCAGGATGACACTGAAGAAACAGCTGATGATGAGCACCTTGAACCAATCAACACTGAGTTGGTTGATGAAGAAGAAACTGAGCACACAGCAAATGCTCCTGCTGTTCAAAGGGAAGCTTCACCCACTGACTCCATTGAGTCCATTCCTTGTGACCCTACTCCTCCAAAGCTAAAGAGATTGAGGAAGAAGAAGGCATTTCGAGCACCCATCATTGACCTAATGGGTGACTCACCACTAAGGGATGAGATCTCTGACCTTACAGATGTACATCTTAGGTTCTTCTCCAACCCTCCCGAGTCTCAACCAGAGCAATAAGAAAAACAAGCCTATGTTTCTCAGCCAAAGGAACATGCCGACTTAACCGTTTCTCCAAACCTAAGTAATGCCGAGCAAGTGCTAGAAGATTCTGCTCCTCAACACGTTGAGCAAGCCAAGGAATTACCTGCTCAGGTGAACAATGAACTTAATCCACTTCCACAACTCAATATGCAGAATCAAATCCAGTCAGTTTCTACTGACAATCCTAATTCCAGGCCAACCGCTGACAATGCTGGGCCTTCTAATGATGAGCAGAACCAAACACCGCCTTCATTCGGTTCTACTCCTCCTCCGGCATCTGGGCCAACACATGATGGATCCTTTAGCTACCTAAATGCAACTGAGTCAGATTGAAGAATTGTTGACTCAGCTCAAGCTCTTATCCAGGACCTTCATCAATCAAACACCAATGCCGCTGGGTCTACTAATGTTGAGACCACTCAACTTTCGTTTGTCACTCAGCTTCTAACTGGGATCAAAGGTCTGAAGGATCTTCTGAGTGTCATGACTTCATTGCAATCTCAACAGCCCAGGCAGGACTCTATAACAAAGCTGGCCGAACTCCAGCTGACCATGGTAAACCACATGAACTCACTGCAAGGGCAGATTCATCAATTGTCAGCTGCGAACTCCACATATGCCACTTCTGCCGAAGTTCATCATCTCTTCAGCCAGCTTCATACTGAGCAAGAGAAAACAAATCACTAACTCTCTTCGTCCTCACAATGCTCCATTGAGCAAATTAGCGAGGCTGTGCGTCTACTAAACTTAAGCAAGCAAGAGATGGACACTGGCCAGCTCAAAACAAACGAGATCATGAAGTACTCTCGCGTTACTTTCAACCACGTGCGACACACCAATGCTCAGCATGAGTATTATGATTCGTCTTTGCTAAAGATGTTTCATCAAGCTTTCGCAATGCTCACGGACAGCATACACTGGATTGCAAAGGGTCAAGCATATGTTCTAAGTATGCTGAGTGCTGCTGATGTCAGGATTCCTCGCCCTATTTTGGATGATGGTGTTCCCATCTTTGATGGCATAAATACAAGCACACACAAGCTGAAGGCATTCTCTAAACGCCTAACTAAAGCTGCCATTGACGATACTTTCATTGCTCCTCCCGCTGATGGTGGCAAAACAGGGGAGAAAGTACAAGCTCAGAGAACTCAGCAATCTGAAGAAGCTTCAAGAAGTCAGCAAAGACACAAGGGAAAGGGTAAGCTAAAAGAGTATGAAGCCCAACTCAAGTACAAGAAGAAATAGCTTTAGCTTTACTTACGCTTTACTTACTAGGACTGACTAGATTCCTTTTTGCTAAAACTTGTAGTCCTTTCCTTGTGTGCTTTTTTTGTGCTGACCTGAATACAAAACCTTGATGCATCTATCACCAATCTTATGTGATGCTTACTTATGTTTTGTATTGAATAGTAAATCGCATCTTCACTAAATCAACGGTGCTACTTGTCTACATTGCTTTATGACTGCATGCTGTGTTGACCGCTTTTACATGTCTTCTTAAACACATTGAACAAAGAAATACTCAGCGCTCTCTGATATATAAATCTTCCGCATAAACTGAGTTAAATAGAATATGTTCCATGAGCTGACCTAATTCTGAAAAAAACTAACCTTAGACTTACTTAAAATATTTAAAGTAAATCTAAGTCAGCCGCTCAACCCTTACGGGGGAGTATACTGAGTAAGATATGGTCAACAATCATGGGGGAGCTCAACACTGAGTTCTTGACTGAATATTTTTACCAACATCAAAATGGGGGAGTTTGTTGAAACACCTTTCCACATGATTTTGATTTGACAAAATTATTTAAGTAATGATAAAAATATGCTAACACATTAAATTTAAATGCTTTGATTTATTACACTAATGTGTTTGTTCAATGTTGAGTGTAATTGTTTACAAGACATTAAGATTAAAAAGCCCAAAGGCCCTTAAAGTGGATGTCAAGCCCAAATCAACACATCAAGACCATTCAGCCCAAGAGTTCAAAACGAAGCCATATCAAGCAAAACGACGACTCAGCAAAAGAAGGATCGAGAAGCCTTCGAAGCAAAAGCTTCAAGTGGAAGCTGCTGAGTTGGACGACAATGCAGTCTGGACAGCGGCAGACAATGTTCAACTTCTAGACAAAGTATTTCTATTTTGGGAAAAGTTCAGAAGGCGCAGGAAGCTGTCTCGTGGACTTTTCCTTAAATGTCGAAACATTCTGCTATGGACTGACGAAGACAGAAGATGCAGGAATCCTATTGGCCAACGACGCTGAGCACGCCCAGAGTGACAACGACAGGAAGCCGTTTCCCTCCAACGGTTATTTCGAAATTCGAAATAACCAGGTGCCTTAAGTGTCACTATATAAAGGCCATCCATTTGCTTCAATCGATGCAGATCTTCAATTAGTCGAAACGCTGACCAAATTCACACTTGAAGTTTCTGTGAGAAAAGCAAAGCAAATACCTTACACCAATTTCCATATTATTGTGTAAAAGTCTAGAGTGATTTTCAATCATCTAAAGTGTCTTAGCAATTGTTGTTTAGGACAAACACTTTATCATTTCTAGAAGAATAGAAAGGAGAGGCTGAGTACTCGGTTATAGTACTCAGCGTAGATATAGGAGTGAGTAGAGGTATAGAGGAAGGTACTCTTATTATACTCAGCTTCTATCTATAAAAGGTTTCGTGCTCTACCTTTAAAGAGCTCAGTAGAGAATTCAAAAAGCTCGGAACGAGTTCCGGGGACTGGACGTAGGCGGAGAGGCTGAACCAGGATAAGTCTGCTGAGTAACATCTTTCTAACCCTTAAACTCCTTTAATATATATTGCTTGCTATAAAACTGACTAAGTAAAGAACTCACGCTGAGTTAAGTTTACTAAGAAGCTGAGTTCAGGAATAGACTCTAAGTGCTATTTCCTGACTCAAGTAGAGAAGCAGACTTAGTCACAAGTTGACTAAGCTTGTGTCTTGAATCTACTTAGTGACGTTGTGTAAACCTTTTCATAAGAAAAGAAGTCAGCCTCAACGGACAAATTTTTTAATAGTTCCTATCCCCCCCTTTGGAACTAACTTGTCACGTTATAAGGAACCAACAAACTGCTCTCGAGCCAATGGCTTCGTGAAGATATCTACAAGATGTTCACTTGTTGGTACATAGGTCAGCTTGATCTCACCCTTGAGTACATGATCTCTGATGAAGTGATGCATTATGCTAACATGCTTCATCCTGCTGTGTTGGATTGGATTTTTAGATAAGTCAATGGCACTTTTGTTGTCACATTTGACTTCAATTGTTTTGGTTTCAACTCCATAATCATCCAGCTGTTGCTTGATCCATATGACTTGTGCAACACAGCTTCCAGCAGCAATGTACTTAGCTTCAGTTGTTGACATGGCAACTGACGATTGCTTCTTACTGAACCAAGACACTAGACAGCTTCCAAGGAATTGACATCCTCCTGAAGTGCTTTTACGCTCAAGCTTGTCTCGTCCATAGTCAGCGTCAGTGTATCCAATAAGTGTGAAATCATTTGTGTTTGGATACCATAAACCTGCATTCATTGAGCTTTGCAAATATCTAAGGATTCTTTTTACAGCTATGTAGTGAGATTCCTTAGGGCCAGCTTGATATCTTGCGCAATAACATACTGAGTATTGAATGTCTGGCCTACTTGCAGTTAGATAGAGTAGAGAGCCAATCATACCTCGATATAATTTACTGTCTACCGACTTACCTTTCTCGTCAGCACAAAGCACAATGTCAGTACCCATTGGGGTAGATATTGGTTTACTATTTTCCATATCAAATTTCTTCAATATCTCCTTAGCATACTTGGTCTGGCTAATGAAGATGTCATTTTTACATTGTTTGATTTGAAGTCCAAGGAAGAAGTTGAGTTCTCCCATCATTGACATCTCAAACTCAGTTTGCATCTGTTTGCTAAATTCCTTGCACATAGATTCGTTAGTAGCACCAAAGATAATATCATCTACGTAAATTTGTGCCAACAGGGTGTCTTTACACTTTTTCTTAATGAATAAAGTTGTGTCAGCTTTTCCTCTGACATAGTTCCTGGTCAGCAGGAAACTGGCCAGCCTTTTCATACCAAGCACGTGGTGCTTGCTTTAGGCTGTACAGAGCCTTTTTGAGTTTATAAACGTGGTTTGAGAATTTTGGATCCTCAAACCCTGGAGGCTGACTAACATAAACCTCTTCATTTATAACTCCATTAAGAAATGCACTTTTTACATCCATTTGGAACAATTTAAAATTCATAAAGCTAGCATATGCACACAATATTCTTATTGCTTCTAATCTAGCTACGGGTGCAAAGGTCTCACCATAGTCAATACCTTCCTGCTGACTGTAACCTTGAGCTACAAGTCTGGCTTTGTTTCTGACTACGTTACCTTGTTCATCTAGCTTATTGCGAAATACCCACTTTGTTCCTATGGTCTTTTGACTCTTCGGTTTAGGCACTAAATCCCATACTTCATTTCTCTTGAATTGATCAAGTTCCTCTTGCATAGCGTTTATCCAGAATTCGTCGTGCTCAGCTTCTAAGAAGTTTTTCGATTCATGCACTGAGATGAATGCTACATTACTGAGATATCTCCTGAGTTGATTTCTGGTCATCAAGGTGTTCTCAGCAGCATCAAGAATGGACTTCTCTGAGTGTCCTCTTAGAATCTTGATCTCTTTTGGCAGTGTTGAGTTTTCAGGAGTTGGTGTTTCAACAATCTCTGTAGGATTATATTGGTCAGCAAATATAATTTCAGGTTCGTTCTTACCATTGGTCAGCCCTTGAGGTTGTGACTCAGTGGCTCCATTTTGGTCAGCGGAAGCTGAGCATGGGTCATCTTCGGTAGGCTGACTTATCTTCCCTGCAGGGTCAGTTTCATCGAACTCAATATGTACAAACTCTTCTACGACCTGAGTTCGTTTATTAAACACCCTATATGCTTTGCTGTTTGTTGAGTACCCTAAGAAGATAGCTTCATCTGCTTTTGAATCAAATTTAGCAAGGTTGTCTTTAGTATTTAAAATAAAACATTTACAACCAAAGGCACGAAAATATCCAATGTTGGGTTTTCATCCTTTCCAAAGTTCATAGGGGGTTTTCTTAAGTATAGGTCTAACTAAAGCCCTATTGAGTATATAGCAAGCTGTGTTGTCAGCTTCACCCCAGAAATACTTTGGAAGCCTATTTTCACTCAGCATTGTCCTAGCTATCTCAACTAAGGTTCTGTTCTTCCTCTCAACTACCCCATTTTGTTGAGGAGTTCTAGGAGCAGAAAAATTGTGGTCAATGCCGCTGACTTCACAGAATTTTAGGTCTTTGTCATTTTCAAGTTTTCTAATCAGTGTTGAGAACATCTTAAAAGCTTCATCCTTGATACTCAGCAAGATGACCCAAGTATACCGAGAAAAGTCATCTACAATGACCAAGGAAAATCTCTTACCACCCAAAGCTCAGCGGATGGACTGGTCCGAAAAGATCCAAGTGTAGTAACTCTAATGGACGCTTGGTTGAGACTACACTTTTACTTTGAAAAGACTTTTTGGTTTGTTTACCTTGCTGACAAGCATTGCATAATTGATCCTTCTCAAATCTAAGTTTGGGTAAACCCTCAACTAATTGTTTTCTTGCTAATTTGGCTAGGAGGTCCATGCTTATATGACCAAGTCTCATATGCCATAGCCAGGAATTATCTTCCTTTGACACTAAGCATATATTTTTTGAAAACTTCTTTTCTAAACTCAGCATGAAGACATTGTCAACACGAGGGGCAGTTAAAATCAAATCATTTGTTTTACCCTCGAGTATCCGAAACTCAGTGGCATCAAATACAACATTTCTACCGCTGTCACACAGCTGAGCTATGGTCAATAGGTTATATTTAAGACCCCTAACTAGGGAGACTGACTCAATAGTAGGATTTCCTCTAATAGTACCCGATCCCACTATCTTACCCTTTTTGTTGTCTCCAAAACTTACATTTCCTCCTCGTTTATGCACGAGTGTGATGAACTGAGTTTCATCACCAGTCATATGCCTCGAGCATGCGCTGTCAATGTACCATAGATTTGACTTCTCCGTGCACCTCAGGCTCACCTGCAATTGAACTAGTTATCTTTAGGTACCCAATTCTTTTTGGGTCCTCGTTTGTTAGATTTAACAGGTGATGCATCATATTTGATTTTGTGACGACATACATTTATAGTGTGGCCATCTTTCCCACAATAGTCACAATAAACCACCCTTTGAGGGTGTTTCCATTTTTGGTCAGCACGATGGTGTTGAGCATACCAACACACACTTACAGTGTGTCCTCTCTTTCCACAACAGTCACACTGACTGTTCTGCTAAGTGTACCGTCTTTGCTGACTAGTACCTGAATACTCAGCTTTTGGATAGAACCCTTTCTTAGCCGATGAACTCAGTTGGTTCTGTATAGATGTGATGCCCTTTCTCAGTCTTTTAGCGTCTGATTGGACTTTAGAGACAAACCCGTGCATGATTTTGAAGTTTTCATCCTGCCTGGTATTGTCCTGAAGAAGATGTCGGAGGTCACTGAGTTTTACCTCTTCAATCTCATCACACCGCTTGCTGAGTGCTCTTATTTTCTTATTACACTTTTTGATCAGTGTATAGAGATCACTCAGGGCATTAACCATTTCATTTCTGAGCAAGGGTATAGATGTTACCTCATTAGAGTGTTCCTCATGGTCAGACCCATCGGAGAGGCCAGCTTGCTCAGATCGGTAGTTATCAGCAGCTCCGTCAGCCATATAACAGATGTTTGCTGACTCAGTGGCATCAGCTTCTGATGAGGTTGACTTATCACTGTCACTCCATGTGGCCACCATTGCCTTTCTGCTTCCTTTCTTGTCCTTCTTTAAGGTAGGACACCTTGATTTGATGTGCCCAGCTTGATGGCATTCGAAACACGTAACAGGCTTGGAGCTGTCCCTTTTGTGTCTGCTGTCGCTAGACTCAGCTTTGTATTTATCGCTTCTTTTAAATGGCCTTTTGCTGTTCTTATCATTTTTCCTAAACAGCTTCTTCATCTTTCTGGTAAACATGGCCATTTCCTCATCGTCTGATGAGTCAGCTTCTGTTGAGTCAGCTTTCATAACAAGAGATTTTTGCTTCTTGTCCTCAGTTTTTTCTTTGGCCTCAAAATTCTTCATGGAGATCTCGTGGGTCAGCAGAGATCTAATAAGCTCATCATATTTTTACGTGGTCAGGTCATGAGCTTCTTCCACAGCTGTCTTCTTAGCTTGCCAGCTCTTGGGGAGACTTCTCAAGATTTTCTTCACCTGTTCTTCTTCTGTGAAGTTCTTGCCGAGTCTCTTAAGCTAATTTATGATGTTAGTGAATCTTGCATTCATTTCAGAGATGTCTTCATTGTCATTCATTTCGAACAGCTCGTATAGCCGCATATGCTGATTCACTTTGGATTCCTTGACCTTGCTAGTTCCTTCATAGGTCACCTCCAGCTTCTTCCAGATTTCTTGTTCTGACTCGCAACCTAAAATCTTATTATATTCTGCAGCATCTAACGCACAGTGAAGCAAGTTGATAGCCGAAGCATTATTTTTGTAATTTTTTAAGGTCATCCTCTGACCACTTAGACTCACTCTTGATAGATTTTACTCCGTCGATAATTTCATAGGGAACAAATGGGCCTTGGACTATAGCCAGCCATGCACTCATGTTTGTTGCCTGAATGAAGTTTTTCATTATGTTCTTCCAAAATGTATAGTTTGACCCGAAGAACAGAGGAGGCCGACTAATAGATAATCTCTCGGGGAGTATCTGTGTTGTTTGATTTCCTAGAAGGAAACGAGTGCTGTTCTCAGCCATTACAGAGATCAGATCAAGATAGTTTTATCTTGAATAGTGAGCTACTGAGCTCTGATACCACTTGTTGGTCCCGTGTAACTTAATATGATTAGTTCCAAGGGGGGGGGGGGTAGGAAATAATATAACTTTTTCTTTAATAATTCTGACTTAATTAAATGTTTGATAATTTAACTCAGCTTTAGGTCAGCAAGGCTGAGTGAAGTGTGAGACAATTTTAATCAAACATTGACTAGAGCTGTTTCAATTGTAAGTTGGGAAATAACACTTTAGGTTAGCTTCCAACTCAGCACTCTGATTACTCAGCGTCAACTTGTACAAATTATATACTGAGTAATTTAAGCAAGCAACACATACATATATATCAAGAGAAAGGGTTAGAGATTACTCAGCAGTCTTATCCTGGTTCGGCCTCACCGCCTACGTCCAGTCCCCAGAATCCCTCCGGGCTTTTTCAATCCACTACTGAGCTCTTTAAAGGTAGAGCACAAACCGTTTATAATAGCAACTGAGTATGCAAGAGTACCGTCCTCTATTCGTCTACTCAATCCTATCTCACACTGAATACTATAACCGAGTATCCAGAATTTCTCTACCACTGAGTACTATAACCGAGTACTCAGCTTCACTCTTCTAACCTTTACAATTGATACAAGATTGTTCTCACTCAATGAAGAACACTTTAGATGAATACAAATTCACTCTAGACTTTTACACAATGATTGGAATTGGGTGTAAGAACTTGATTTTTCTATTCAGACAGCTTCTCTTTTAGATTTTTGACTTAGTGAAGATTTTACTTGTCTGTTTCTCTTGTATATGTTCGACAATGATCCAAGTAATGAACTTGTCCATTCATACTGAATTCTGAAGCTCCTATGATTTGAAAATCCGACATAGCCGTTAAGAAGAACGGTCTTCTTTCGTCATGCATTGGTCAGCTTCCAGAATCGCAGGCCAATCCTATCTTCTGATTTGTGCAGGAGGTAGGCTTGCCAGTTTCATCTTCTTGCGCCAGGTTCGTCTTCTAGCGCCAGGTTTGTCTTCTAGCTAAAATCCAGATGGTCCATGCGTCTCGAAAAGATCCTTGATCATGTTTCCGAGGCTTCTGATTTGTTGCAGAGATTTGTCGGACCTTGTCTTCTAGTAAACGGATCATTGGCGCTGTCCTGACGAATACACAGCTTGATCGTTCAACTTTGCCTTTAAGATTTCCTTTGTCGGGACCGAGTTACATCTTACTCAGCTTCTTTGATCGGCTTTGCCTTCAAGCGTTATTCCACAGAAGACTTTTCTTTTAACGAGGCTGAGTTACACTCAACTCAGCTTCTGTTGTGTGTCTTTGCTTATGCTGACTTCGTTCTGTCTTTCTTTTTATGAACACTTAGTTCCTGTTCTCATTAGTTAATATACTCAACATTGAACAAACACATTAGTACAATTAAATCAAAGCACTTAAATTTAATTGTCTTAATCATGGGATTAACTTAAATAATTTTGTCAAATCAAAATCATGTGGAAAGGTGTTTCAACAAACTCCCCCATTTTGATGTTGGCAAAATTATTTAATTAAGGAACTCAGTGTTGAGCATCCCTCATGATTGATGACCTTTTTATTCTTCTGAGATTACTCCCCCGTAAGGGTTGCATCTGTTGACTTAGTTCAACTCTAAACCTTCTAAGATCTAATTGAGTGAATATAAGACTTAAGTCACTGACTTAGTTCAATTCTAAACCTTCTAAGATTTTAATTGAAAAGAGCCTAAGGTCAGCTTCCGAAGAAGGTCAATACTTGGAACATATGGTCATTACTCAGTTTTGATACTTATCTATTTTAGATATCAGAGATATTACGTTAAGTTCAGGTATCAGAGTTGGATTCATTTATTAAGGTTGGGGTGCACTGAGTATGATTTACTTGTTTATTCTCTATGTTCACAAGTTTTAGTTTATTGTTCAATGAGTAGTTGTATGTGACAGAGCAGCATATAAACACAGCAAGTAAGCATCGCATATATAAAGACAGTTTGGATAAAAGATGCTTATATATAAAATTACTCAGCTTAACACGAACACGCCATAAAATATAAGTTACAAGCAAAGACTATAGACTATTGCTAGTACTATTTCTTGATATTGGCTTGAACTTGATTTGACTTAGGTTTGATTTGGGCTGTTCGTTGTTGCTGAGTGTGGGTGCTCGGGACAGCAGAAGTTGAGCCAGGAGGCTTCTGCTGAGTTTCGGCAGCTGGCAGTTTGGCTTTACTTTTCTCCCCCGGTTTCTGCTGAGTTCCGGCAGCTTGCTTAGCTTGGCTAGGTTGGCCTTTCTCTCCCGTTTTGCCAGCATCATCTGAATGAAGGCGAGGTACAAGGAACTTCTCTTGTTGAATAGCACGAGTCAGTATGGATGAATAATGTTGCATTTGACCCGTACTTTCGCAAAGACCCTTAAAAACTTGCACGCCATCGGCCATACTTGAAGCTGGAATCTTAATATTTGCGCTGAGCATGCTGAGTAGATACTCAAGAGATTTCTCAATCCAAGTAATGGAGTCCGTCATTCGGGCATAAGATTGATAATACATCTTGAGCAATGCAGAATCATACGAATGACGCTGAATGTTAATGTGCCGGACATGTGCAAGGGTTGACATGTGCCGGACAATGCAAAATTTAAAAAATTATCGCCTGCCACGTCGATCACACGGAGCGTGGCCTGTCACAAGCTCCGCGTGACCTCTAAGAGTTGCAAATTGCAACTCCCTCTGGCAGCCTTCTACATTCCCTTATCCCATCCCATCAATCCCATATTCTCCTCTTCCCCAAACAACATTTCCCACTTCCCCACTTATCTCTCTTCCCCATAACTCCCCTAATTAACTCTCATTAACTCTCTCATAAATCCCTTTTTAATTTTATTTAATCAACGCCAATACACACACATAAATAAGATCCCCTCTAAATAAATTTATTTCCCTTTAATTAATCCCCATATTAAATACAAATAATAATAAAAAATCAAAAAAACCAAAAGACATAACCATTCAAATCAATCACAACTTCAAAAAATTTAACAAAAACCGCACTTGGCACGCGGAGCGTGACATAAGTCAAGCTCCGCGTGCCATAGCTCCAATTGGAAAATTGGAGCAGAGCCACAGTCACGCGGAGCGTGACGTAAGTCAAGCTCCGCGTGACTTCAATGTTATGCAGACTTCTAGTGCTTTCCCACCACTCTCTCCTATATAATCACCACTATTCATCATCTTCCTCACCCCCACTCTCTCGCTACCTTCCATACTCTTCTCCAATTCCTAAACTTTTTCTATTTACACTTTCAACTCCCCTCACCATGAGCGAAAACAGGAAACGCACCAAAAGGACCGCAGGCGAAACTGCAATGGGGCAGCTCCAAAACCAACGCCGTCAAAGTAGCCGCAATCCTCCCCAACAACCACAGCCACAAAACCCCAATCCCGATGACCTCCCACCTCTCCCTCTCCACTACAAAGTCCCCTTCCACATTCTCGGTGAGGAAGAGGGCAAACGTTTCCAATTCATCACCGCCACCAACATCCTACCGCTCCAACACTTTGACCTTTTCACGTTCCAGCAGATTGACCTCTGCGACGCCTTCATTGCAAAGCTCAATGCTCTAAACTGGCACGAACTATTCGAGGCCCGTTACTAAGTCTACCCGACATTGGTAACGGAATTTTTCCCAACACTAGAACCGGCTGGTGCCAAAAACAACCCATCATTTACCCTATTTCTATCTTATAAGAGGCTTAATCAGACCTACGGGATTAACCACATCAATGGGTACCATGCAAAGAAAAGAAACCGTATCAATAAAATAAAAAATGAAAAAAGAAGGGTACGTAGAAAAATATTCTTGTGGTTCTGAGTTTTTGAACATACATACGTAGAAAAAGCTGCCAAACTGAGAAAAAAAAGAGAGAAAATAAAACGAAAAAAAGAATGGTAATCATTCACCAAACTATCTTGGGTTCTTCTGATTATGCTTCTTCAGTTTCTTTAAATTGCTATTACACGTCTCTTCATTATTTCCTCAACTGAGTTTTTATCTCTGCTCGCATTTCTAAATTGCTATCCAGGTACGTCCTTCCGTTTTTCTCTTCTATCTGCGTCTTGATCGTTTATCCTCTGTTTGTTCTGAATTTCTTTTTTCACTTAAAATGATTCCAAAAATAAAAAATCAGATTTTAACTTTATTTTGTGGCTGAACGGATTAACTGCCATTCGATATCGTTTACTTTCGTCGAATTTCAGTTTGAAATTATGGGTTTCGATGTACTGTAAATCCTGGGTTTTTTTTGTTTCTCTAGTTTTTCCTTGCTATTAATGAGTTTTATTCTAAATACGAGTTGAAATCCAATAGCTGGACCTGTTTTATTAGTCAGAAAAAAAGTGGGAAAGAGGATCGAATTTGACAACACTTTTATTATAAGTGCTATTATTTTAAATTATTGGGTTTTAAAATAGCTGGAATTAGGTTCAAGTTCGTGAAGATTTTAGGTTTTGGGCATTTCCTTTTTGCGTACGCCCAGCTTCGAAGTGGAAGTTAATGCTATGTGATTAGAATAAATTTCGTTATTTGTATGATCATTGTAATTTAAAATGTTGGATGACTTATCTGCCAATGATTTCGTTAACCAATTGTTATGTTATTGTAAGACTTTCTAATCCAAGGCTTATTTATGTAGGTTTCTCGAGTTAAAACGGAATTCTTGACACTGAATGCAAAGCATTTTGAATTTCGTACCATTTAATTTACTTGATAACCGTTTTCGTGATGGGAACTTTCGAGGCAGTTCTTCAAATTCTGTCTGCTGGTCCTCACATTTTTAGTTCGGATCCGTGTCCTAGCAAATTAGATTTGAGATTTCCATCCAAGTTCCATGTAAATTATGCTAGGAAAAAAGCCTCAAGGCGTAAGCAAATATTCAAGTGCTCAAGTTTTCTGCAGAATCATGTAAGGTTTCATCAGGTTAGGAAGACAGACTCATTGCAGCTTCTGAGTTGCAAATGCCAACAAGCAGAAAGTTTTAGTGGCACAACTGCTGATGATGGAAATAGAACATGGTTTGTAGAGAGTGCAAGGGTAAACGTTAATGGCACGTTAAATACACCAAACAATTTGAAGATTGATGAAGTTCAGCAGTCAAAACAAGAGAAGGAAGATTTGACTTCTAATGGTGAAGTGAATCAGGAAAAAGGGAGCTTGTCGACTAATGGTGCAACAGGGATAGGTAGAGATACCTCTAAAAAGATTAATACAGATTCTATTGAAGATGAAGCTTGGGACCTGTTGCGCAGTTCTGTGGTTTACTATTGTGGCAGTCCAATTGGCACTATTGCAGCCAATGATCCCACTTGTTCCAATGTATTGAATTATGATCAGGTCTTCATTAGAGACTTTATACCTTCTGGAATAGCTTTTCTTTTGAAGGGAGAATACGATATTGTGCGGAATTTCATCCTTCATACACTTCAGTTGCAGGTAATAGATAGTTGATTTATCTCATCTTTTCATGCCACTTTAGACCTTTTTTTTCTGTTTTCATAACTGTTAGATTAATACTGCTATTATATTTAATGTTCTTTATTCTTTTTCTATTATATTTTTTGATAGAGAACTGGTTTTGACCCATTTTCCTAAAGGACCCAGGATTTTTATTGTTTATTCTAGAAGGAGAAAAGATGCTCCAGCTGGTACTGCTGATGTGGCACCAAGTTAGATACAAATCTTGGTGAAGGGGCACGTTAGTTATATAGGCTGTAGGTGTGGGTGAGGTGGGCATGATAATATTCTTCTATTTTGTGAGAGATGAATTATTCCCTGATAGAGGGTGCGCAGTCCCTATTTCATCTATCCGTTCTTAATTCATTCTACAATATATAAATCTCATTCTGGTTTTCTTGTCTTAATTTGCTCTGCTATTCTGTTTTCTTTTGAGGGTTTCTGTCATTGTTCCGACCTACCGAATTCGTTGACCAGGAAGAACTGAAATACCTATAGAAACGAGAACTCAACCCCGTTTGGATGCTCATGAAGAGCAGATTCAAGTCGTATGAACCGTCATACGAAACCGTGAAATCAAGTCGTGTCAGCGACAAATTCTCTCCCTTCAATCACCCTCTTCCAAATTTGCTTAGGTCTTCCCCTACCCCTCACCATTGCATCCCTTTGCCACTCTCCAGTCCTCCTAATCGGCGCATCAAGCGCTCTTCGTCTTATATGGCCAAACCACCTTAGTCGGTTTTCTCTCGTTTTATTCTCAATAGATGTAACCCCCTACTTTTGTCCTAATTATTTCATTACTCACCCGATCTTTTCTCGTATGACCACACATCCATCTCAACATACGCATTTCCTCCACCGACATCTTATGATTGTGACAGTATTTCACCACTCTGTACCATATAACAATGCAGGTCTAATTGCCATGTGATAGAATTTTTCCTTCAATCTATTAGATATGCACTTCGACCAATCAGATTTAATCCTATGGCAACATCTCCATCCACTTCTCCATCCGTTTGAATAATAGACCCCAAATAACGAAAGCAATCTGAGCCCTGGACAACCCTCCCATCCAGGGTGATTGTCCCTGCCTCCCTACTCTTATCATCGCTAAAATTACACTCCAAATATTCCATCTTACTTCGGCTCAACTTAAAGCCTCTAGATTCCAAAGTTTGTCTCCAAAGTTCCAACTTCCTCTCCACGCCTTCTTTCGTTTCATCAACCAACACAATATCATCTGCAAACAACATGCACCATGGTATACTATCTTGAAGTGAACTCGTTAATTCATCCATAACGATGGCAAAAAAAAAAGGCTAAGTGCGGAATCTTGATGCACTCCAATCGTAATAAGGAACTCTTCAATCTTCCCAACACTGGTAAGTACACTCGTGCACGCTCCCTTATACATTTCCGTTATGATGTCAACATATTTCCGCGAAATGCCTTTCCTTAATAAGGCCCACCAGAGTACTTCCCTTGGTGCCTTATCATATGCTTTCTCCAAGTCAATGAAAACCATATGCAAGTCTTTCTTCTTATTTTGATAATGCTCCATTAATTGTCTCATTAGATGGATGGCCTCCATAGTTGATCTTCCTGGCATAAAGCCAAACTGGTTTTCCGAGATCTTCACCGTCATCCTCAGCCTTTGTTCAATCACTCGCTCCCAAAGTATCATAAAGTGACTCATTAATTTCATTCCTCGATAGTTGGCACAATTTTGGACATCCCCTTTGTTCTTATACAAAGGGATTAGGATACTTTTCCTCCATTCTGATGACATCTTATTGTTTCTCCAAATCTTGTGGAAGAACGTTGTCAACCATTCGATTCCTCTCTCTCCCAAACATCTCCAAATCTCAATAGGGATGCCATTAGGTCCTACTGATTTCTTCAATCTCATCTAACTTAATGCCATTTCGACTTCACCATTTTGAATTCTCCGCATGCAGTCACGATTTATCATATCTTGAGGGATACTTATATCTCCAACCTCTTGTCCGCGATCTCCATTAAATAAGTCATCAAAATAGGACCTCCATCGTTCTTTGATATCCGTATCTCCAACTAGGACTTTTTGGTCCACATCCTTCACACATTTATGCAAGAAAGGCGTCTGCTATAGATGTGGCCAAGTCTATAGACAATGTGGGAATTAGTAATATTATTAGTTGTAAATTAGGAAGCAGCTAGCTGTTTACTATATATGTGAACATACCATGCTGTAATAGGAGAAAATAGAGGAGCAATTACATCAGCAAATCAAGGAGCAACTATAGGAGAAATGTAGGAATTAGTCATATGCTTAACTATAAATACATGTAATCCTTTTGCCAATCTCTTTCATTGCTTTGGTCTTGTTCTGAGAAATTTTTTTTATCTCCAAACTCGAGCATTGTTGTTTCAGAAAAATGTATTTAAATATTTTTTAGGGGAAGCATTTCTAACAACCACTCATCTCATTAACATATTACCCTCTAGAGTCTTAGGATTCAAAAGTACAATGGAGGTGCTCTCTTCATTCTACCCGAATCTGTCAACTACAAAGAATCTTCTACCTCGCATTTTTAGGTGTGTCTTTTCAAGACCGTGGAAAATTCGATCCTAGAGCATTAAAGTGCTGCTTTGTGGGTTATTCATCAACTCAGAAGGGGTAAAAGTGTTATCATCCTCCTTCCAAAAGGTTTTATGTATCTCAAGATGTAACCTTTAATGAGCAACGAGCCTACTTCATCCAAACTTATTTTCAGGGGGAGAATGTTAAGGAAGATAAGGAACTCATTCTTGGGCTATCAGAATTTGATTTCTTATTTTCATTGAAATACAATAAGGATACCTTTGATCCAACCAAAACCGAACCACGAGTCCAATTTGTTCAAACCTGAACATCTAGAATCAAAACTGGAAACATCCTTCATAAGTCCAATCAGTCAAGACCTTAACTTGTTGAAATGAATCTATCATTGGAGAAGTGAGATTTTAGAAGGACATGGTTTACTCAAGGCAAAAAGAGGCCATTCTAGAATCACATACAAGAATCTGATCCATGTCCATCAAATGAGGTAACAGTTTCTGACTTTCCTACTTTGCAATGTAAATTGAGAAATGGAGCCCTACAAATTGCTATTAGGAAAGGAACCAGAGCATGCATTAAAAGGCCTTTATACCCACTCACACACTACACATCCTCCCAAAACTTCTCACCAACCTTTCAAAGCCTTCCTTAATTGTCTAATGAAAAAGGGAAACAAGTCATGGATGTGGAGATTCAAGTATTGAAAAAAAAAAAACTTGGAGTTTGATGGGAAAAAGCATGCCGATGGGTCAATTGAAAGGTACAAGGCAAGATTGGTAGCACATTCAAGTGCTAAAGCTATAAGCATAGCCCACAATCCAGTATAGACAATGTGGGAATTAGTAATATTATTAGTTGTAAATTAGGAAGCAGCTAGCTGTTTACTATATATGTGAACATACCATGCTGTAATAGGAGAAAATAGAGGAGCAATTACATCAGCAAATCAAGGAGCAACTATAGGAGAAATGTAGGAATTAGTCATATGCTTAACTATAAATACATGTAATCCTTTTGCCAATCTCTTTCATTGCTTTGGTCTTGTTCTGAGAAATTTTTTTTATCTCCAAACTCAAGCATTGTTGTTTCAGAAAAATGTATTTAAATATTTTTTAGGGGAAGCATTTCTAACAACCACTCATCTCATTAACATATTACCCTCTAGAGTCTTAGGATTCAAAAGTACAATGGAGGTGCTCTCTTCATTCTACCCGAATCTGTCAACTACAAAGAATCTTCTACCTCGCATTTTTAGGTGTGTCTTTTCAAGACCGTGGAAAATTCGATCCTAGAGCATTAAAGTGCTGCTTTGTGGGTTATTCATCAACTCAGAAGGGGTAAAAGTGTTATCATCCTCCTTCCAAAAGGTTTTATGTATCTCAAGATGTAACCTTTAATGAGCAACGAGCCTACTTCATCCAAACTTATTTTCAGGGGGAGAATGTTAAGGAAGATAAGGAACTCATTCTTGGGCTATCAGAATTTGATTTCTTATTTTCATTGAAATACAATAAGGATACCTTTGATCCAACCAAAACCGAACCACGAGTCCAATTTGTTCAAACCTGAACATCTAGAATCAAAATTGGAAACATCCTTCATAAGTCCAATCAGTCAAGACCTTAACTTGTTGAAATGAATCTATCATTGGAGAAGTGAGATTTTAGAAGGACATGGTTTACTCAAGGCAAAAAGAGGCCATTCTAGAATCACATACAAGAATCTGATCCATGTCCATCAAATGAGGTAACAGTTTCTGACTTTCCTACTTTGCAATGTAAATTGAGAAATGGAGCCCTACAAATTGCTATTAGGAAAGGAACCAGAGCATGCATTAAAAGGCCTTTATACCCACTCACACACTACACATCCTCCCAAAACTTCTCACCAACCTTTCAAAGCCTTCCTTAATTGTCTAATGAAAAAGGGAAACAAGTCATGGATGTGGAGATTCAAGTATTGAAAAAAAAAAAACTTGGAGTTTGATGGGAAAAAGCATGCCGATGGGTCAATTGAAAGGTACAAGGCAAGATTGGTAGCACATTCAAGTGCTAAAGCTATAAGCATAGCCCACAATCCAGTTTAACATGAAACGACAAAACACGTTGAAGTGGATAGAACATTGTTTGTTATGCATTCCGTATGTGTCAACAAATGGACAACTTGCTAAAATTCTCACTAAAGGGCTAAGTAGCTCAATATTTGAGAATATTGTATCCAAGCCGGGAATGTCAAATTCCTATTCACTAGTTTGAGGGGGGGGGGGGGGGGGGAATTAATGATATTATTAGTTGTAAATTAGGAAGCATCTAGTTGTGTGAACATACCATGTAATTTTCTCCTATTTGCAACTTTCATAAATGTCAAGAAGGAAAACTCAGATGATGATGATGGATAGATATTTCGGGATCAAAAAGATGACACAGTTTCTCCTGCTATAGAAGGTGAGTGCCAAATTCTTAAATTGCATGCTTTGGCATTAGAACAGTTAAAGACTCGGAAATTGAGTGGGGAATTGTTGGGCATTCCCATAGAGGTTTTGGCCTATACCGATGCAAATCACAATTTTCTGTCTAGAAAGTTGGCATTAGTTTTGGGGATTCCGTTCGAAAATTCGCCGGCATGATTGTCCATTTAGGTGATGGGCATCATATACCAGTTTCAGAACAATGTCGTTCTCTTCCTCTCTGTTTTGGGTACTTTATCTTGTTGTATGGAGGTTCTAGTTTGTTATATGGGAAATTCAGATATGGTGTTGAGCATTGAAGTTGAAGACTTTGGGCGAAGTAACTCACCATTGGGATCTGCGGTATATGCATTTTATCTCTCGAGGCAAGGAAGTTATTTTATAGGGCACTGAAAAGGACAACTGGGACACTAATTCCTCTTTGCGTGGGTGTTTAGCTTATTCTGTTGATCCCGTGGAGACGCTACAAGTGTTGAGAATTGAAAAACAAATGTCTAAGTTTGGAGGCCAGTAATTGGAACCTGTTCAACAGTTGGATTTGGATGCTCTCTTGGGGCGATTCTTGTTGTTGTTTCAAGAACCAAGAGGTTTGCCTCCTCAAAGGTTACATGACCATGGAATTAATCTCATGCCGGGACATGGTCCAATATGTGTTCGCCCTTACCGATGTCCTTATCATCAAAAGGTTGAAATTCAGAGCCAAGTTCAAGAAATGTTTCAAATTGGAGTGATTAGGCCTAGCAAAAGTGCTTTCTAAGCCTTTGATGCAGAAGAAGGATAATTCTTGGAGAATGTGTGTCGATTATCGTGCATTGAATGAGGTCACCATTCGAGACAAGTTCCCAATTCCCATTGTGGACGAGTTACTTGATGAATTAAAGGGAGCTCAATTTTTCATTAAGCCCGATTTAAAGTCGGGATTTAATCAAATTCGTATGAAGGCGGACTGCCTCCCGTACAGATGACGGACATTATGAGTATTTAATAATGCCTTTCGGGCTTACCGATGTTTCTTCAACATTTCAAGCTGTTATGAATAATCTTTTTCGCCCTTTGTTAGACAAGCTTGTACTTGTTTTCTTCGATGATATTCTGCTCTACAGTGGTAGATGGGAGGATAATCTTTCTCATCTGGTGGAATGTGAAGTCGGGATTTAATCAAATTCGTATGAAGGCCGACTGCCTCCCGTACAGATGACGGACATTATGAGTATTTAGTAATGCCTTTCGGGCTTACCGATGCTTCTTCGACATTTCAAGCTGTTATGAATAATCTTTTTCGCCCTTTGTTAGGCAAGCTTGTACTTGTTTTCTTCGATGATATTCTGCTCTACAGTGGTAGATGGGAGGATAATCTTTCTCATCTGGTGGAATGTGATGCTTCGGGTTGGGTATAGGGGTTGTTTTGATGCAAAATCATTGCCCAATCGCTTTTTTCAGCAAAGTTACCGGGGCAACAAGTTTTTCTATCTGTTACATGCCATGTAAAGAAAATAGAGCTGTCGATGCTTTATCTCGTCGTGATGAAGAGGGGAATTTTCTTCCATTACTTCAATCCCTCATTGGGTTCAGAGAGCTCACTTATTAGAGGAGGCAAAACGGGATTCTTACTTGCAGAAATTATAAGTGATTTGCAACTTGATTCTAATCTACACCCTGGTTATTCTCTTCATAATAGTATTCGGTATTCAAGAGTTGATTAGTTCTTTCCCGCCAAAATAGGGGTCATTCCGGATATTACCGAACCTATAGGAGGTTGACTGCAAACTTGTATTGTGTGGGAATGGCTGCTGCAGTTTAGCAATATGTTAAGTCTTGCAATACTTGCCAACAGTGTAAAGCTAGTTCTCTAGTCCCGGGTGGTTTTCTGCAATCGTTAGATATTCCAGCAGTGATATGGGAACATGTTTCCATGGATTATATCTAAGGATTTCCGAAATCTAAGGGACATGATGCTCTTTTGGTGGTGGTCGATCGACCGTCAAAGTATAGTCACTTCATCTTGCTGAAACATCCTTAACCAACCAAGATAATTGCTGAGGTTTTTGTTTGTGAGGTGGTTCGAGATCATGGGATTCCTAAGTCCATTCTTAGTGATCGGGACCCGATTTTTGTCAGTAACTTTTGGAAAGAGCTTTTCAAATTACAGGGAACTTAGCTCAACATGAGTTCCTCCCATCACCCGGAATCGGACAGGCAAACAAAGATCATTAATCGTTGTTTAGAGACATACTTGCGATGTTACATTGTAGACCAGCCCCTGGTTGTGGTCACTATGGGTCCCTTGGGCTGAGTTTTGGTATAACTCAACTCTTCATAGCTCCACCGGAATTTCGCCTTTCGTAATTTTGTATGGCAGAAAATCTCTTCTGTGGTGCAATTCTTCCCTAGGCAAGTTAAGGTCGAATAAAGAATTACAGGACCGTGATAAGGCATTACGCCAACTTAAGTATCATTTACAGCAGGCGCAAGAACAGATGAAAGCACTGGGACCTTCTGATCTTTGTGTTCCTGAAGCCATTCTTGCCAACCAATGTTTGATCAACAAATTGGGTGATACAATACAGCAATGGTTGATTTTGTGGAAAGGGAAACCAGCCCAAGAAGCTACTTGGGAAGATGTCATTGTTATTCAAGTTCAGTTCCCTCATATCTGTTTTGAGGACAAGACAGTTCTTTCAGGAGGGGTACTGATAGAGAACTGGTTCAGGCCCATTTTCCTAAAGGAACCAGTATTGTTAATGTTTATTCTAGAAGGAGAAAAGATGCTACAGCTGGCACTGTTGTTGCGGCACCAAGTTAGTTACAGATCTTGGTAAAGGGGCAGGTTAGTTATGTAGGCTGTAGGCGTGTGTGGGTGACGTGGGCATGATAATATTCTTCTATTTTGGCTCTTAGTGAGAGAGGGAATATCCCTGGAAGGTGCTGTTTGCAGTCCCTATTTCATCTATCTGTTCTTAGCTCATTCTATGATGTTAATATATCAATTTCCTTCTGGTTTCTCCTCTTAATTTGCTCTGTTATTCTGTTTTGTTTTGAGGGTTTCTATCATTTTTCCAATTTCTTCAAGGTTCCTTTCAGAATCTTTATTATTTGCTGTCATCACTTTGTATATTTCATTATGATTAAGGTTTTTGGTGAATTATTCATTGACTTTCTGTCAAACCCAATTTTACTGTTTAGTTTCCAGTAGAAATCTAAACCGACGTCACTTGTGAGTTTGATGTCTGCAAACTTGCTAGCATGTGATAAATTTGCCATTATGAGCAATGGAAGAAGTAAAACACATGGCATTCATTGCCCAATATGTGAATGCATTGCTTGTGGTTGATCATGTGTGCCTAGAAAGATCTTATATATAATTGGAACCCCTTGGATGGTAGTTCACAGACTCGTCAATTTTTTTGAATTAGCGATGTATTTAGAAATCAATTCAAGTGTTTGAATTTATTGTATTTGGAAGTTTATCTTAAGTAGGGAGAAAAGTTCAGTTAATTAATCACATAGCGATTAAAGTTGACAGTTTCTCATTAAAGAAAATTAAGATTTTAATTTCTTTGAAGTAGGAAAGAAGTTTTATGTGTCAAACCTGAAAAAGTAAAAAATTAGGGTAATGTGGAAGTCATTAGTCAAACAAAATCGAAAAAGTATAAGGACCTAATCAAACAATAAAGTTTACCTGTTTAAGTACTCTATTCGCAAAAATATTGGAAGTACGTGGATCTAATAAGGGTTTCGCCTTTACATATACCCAATCATGGCCACACATCTAGATTAATGCCAAAGTAGAACTATTTCCTTATTATTTGTTTTATAGAAAACCTAATCCTATAGTAAGAAAAATTGATTATATACGTCCTGTGGGCTTATGATACATGTCTTCATTATTGTTTTTATTTATTGCCATCTATTTTTCTACTATTTTATGTTGGAGTTTAATCACGTATTTATGCTGCTTTCTATTGTAGAGCTGGGAGAAAACAATGGACTGTCATAGTCCTGGCCAGGGATTGATGCCTGCTAGTTTCAAGGTGCGTACAGTTCCTCTGGATGGTGATGACTTTGCAACTGAAGAGGTTTTGGATCCGGACTTTGGAGAGGCAGCAATTGGCCGTGTTGCACCAGTTGATTCTGGTAAAAAAAAATTCAGGTCAAAAAGTTTCTCTAGTGAGGAACTACTTATCATACCTTCACTTCGCTAAGTTTTTCTCTTACACCATTCATGTCAATTTCAGGATTATGGTGGATTATCTTATTACGAGCATATGGAAAATGTTCTAGTGATCGATCAGTTCAGGAGAGGATTGATGTGCAGACTGGAATTAAGATGATTCTGAGGCTATGTCTTGCTGATGGTTTTGACATGTTCCCTACATTGTTAGTAACAGATGGTTCTTGTATGATAGATCGTCGTATGGGAATTCATGGCCATCCTTTAGAAATCCAGGTAATTTATAAAAAAGCTCATTGTTTGGATGTTTTCCATCTTTCTCTCAGGTGATTATTTATAATGTACATTTATCATTTAATTTTACACTTTTATGCTGATGGTTGTGTAAATTTTATCATAGAGTTTCTTGGGTTGCAATAGACTTTGGTAGAGAGTGGGCTATGCATTGCAGGGGTGCGTCTTATAGCCAAGAAGGGGAAAAAATTCGATGCACTTAATCCTAGATCGAGCAGCAGGAAATATGTTTTAATGAGTTCAAATTTTCTTTCCATTGCCTATGCATAGATGGTTCAACATTTGAATAAAGGTTCAAATTGGCCCTCAAGTTAGCATGAAGGGTCAATTTACCCCAAATCAATCTTTGGGTATCAACTCAGTCCTTAAAGATGGCGGGAACCCATGAAAATGTAAACATGATAAAGTTTGGGTATTAAAAATATATTATATTTTCAGGGCTGATTCGATCATGGGTTGATATGACCCTTCCCTAGGGATGGCAACGGGTAGGGTACCCGCGCGTAATATCATTCCCAAACCCTTACCCTTTTATTTTTTAATTACCCGTACCCGTCCCATTACCCTAACGGGTATACTTTTTGCATCCCATACCCTTCTCATTTAATTCGCGGGTACCCGCGGGTACCCTTACCCGTTAAGAATCAATAAATAAAAAAAATATTACAAATTTAACAAACTATAAATTTAATAAATCATCAATCTAAAAATTGAATAAATTGAACCTTAATTAAGAAAAATTCTACTATAGTTCCAGTTTATTGGACCTTGCCAATAGAAACGTGACAATTGTGCACTTTCTTTTCTTACACCAATCATCTCCCAATGAGGTAGCATGATTCTCTTTTTTCATTGGTTGGGTCCATTGCACCCGGTCCACCGTAGAATCTCTCATTAATTAATAAGAATAAAGTAGCTTAGTGGTATCACTCAATTGTTGAAAAATAAATGGTTGGAGTTTAAATTTCACGTATTACATCTAAAAAACAACGATATTTATTAATATAATTTTTTTTTTATGATGGGTAACGGGTAGCGGGTACCCTAGGGGGTATTCCCATACCCGTCCCATTACCCTAACGGGTAATGGTTTTGATCCCATACCCGTCTCATACCCTTTTATACAGGGTACGGGTAGTCCCATTAGGGTCGGGTAGTGTCGGGTACCCGCGGGTACACTACCCGTTGCCATCCCTACCCTTCCCGCCAATTTTAAGGATTGTGTTGATAGCCAAAGATTGATTTGCTAAATTGACCCTCCATTCCAACTTTGAAGGCCAATTTGAACCTTTATTCTTTGTAATCTGTGTTTTTTTGGTATTTTCTACAATTCAATATAACATTACATACACATATATATATGCACACAGCTAGGGGACATTTTACCCTACAAGCAGCACACTTAGGTGCTGTAGCAGCCCTTCAGTTGACTTGGGCAGACTCTAGCAGACTTTACATTTATTACACTCCCCCTCAAGCTGGAGCATAGATATTAATCATGCCCAGCTTGTTACATATATAGTTAACCCGATTTCCTGGTAACGCTTTGGTAAATACATTTGCCAATTGGCTCCCCGTTCTGACATGTTGAGTTGTGATTGTGCCATCTTCTAGCTTTTCTCGAGTAAAGTGGCAGTCGACTTCTATGTGTTTTGTTCTTTCATTGAATACAGGATTGTTGGCGATATAGATGACTGCTTCATTGTCACACCATAACTTCATAGGTTTTGTCTGACCAAACCCAATCTCACCAAGAAGATTGCGTAGCCACACAAGTTCACATGTAGTTTGTGCCATGGCCCTGTATTCAGATTCTGCACTCGATCTGGATACCACACTCTGCTTTTTACTTTTCCAGGATACAATATTGCCTCCGACAAATACACAGTAACCCGTAGTAGAACGTCTATCTGTAATATCTCCGGCATAATCTGCATTTGTAAAACCTTCTACAGTGTGGTGACCATGATTTTGATACAGTAAACCATGCCCCGGAGTCCCTTTTAGATATCTCAGAATATGACTGACGGCATCCCAATGTGAAGTTCTAAGAGATGACATGAATTGGCTTACAACACTCACTGCCAAGGAAATATCAGGACGAGTGATTGTAAGATAGTTCAATTTTCCAACGATTCGTCTATACTTTTCAGGATTCGAAAGTAAATCTCCATCGTCAGTCTTCAACTTCCCATTTGGTATCATAGGTGCATCACACGTCTTTGCCTCAATCAATCCAGCATCATTTAATACATCTAGGCAATATTTTCTCTGGGTGAGATAAATCCCTTTACGGCTCCGAAAAACTTCAATACCCAAGAAATATTTCAATTGTCCTAGTCCTTTGTCTGAAAACAAGTGCCAAGGAATTCTTTCAGTTTCGTAATACCAGTCTCATCATTCCCAGTAATTACAATATCATCAACATACACTACCAGTAAAATGCACCCAGAACTAGATGATGAGTAGAACACAGAATGATCATAGGCACTCCGATGAAGACCAAATTCTTGTACGGCAGCACTGAATCGTCCAAACCAGGCACGAGGAGACTGCTTCAAACCATACAAGGACCTTCGTAACTTGCAAACTTTCCCGGACTCCCCCTGAGCAACAAACCCAGGTGGTTGCTCCATATAAACTTCCTCGCGTAACTCACCATTCAAAAATGCATTCTTGACATCAAGTTGATAAAGTGGCCAGTTGTACGTAGCAGCCAAAGAAACAAACAATCGGATGGAGGGGAGTTTAGCAACAGGGGAAAATGTCTCTAAATAGTCGATGCCATAAGTCTGAGCATAACCTTTTGCAACCAAGCGAGCTTTAAAACGAGCAACAGAACCATCGGGGTTGAATTTGACAGTGAACACCCATTTGCAACCAATAGCACGCTTCTGAGATGGAAGAGACACAAGATCCCAAGTATGATTCTGTTCAAGGGCATGGATTTCTTCTTTCATTGCTTGAAGCCAGCCAGGATGAGTCAGTGCTTCAGAGAGAGAGGAAGGAACAGCAACAGAATCTAAAGAGGCAACAAAAGACTTGGAGGAGGGTGATAACGCATCATAACATACAAATGAAGAAATTGGGTAAGTGCATTGGCGGGTACCTTTGCGGAGAGCGATAGGAAGTTCAAGACTAGGATCTGAAGATGGGGAAGGATCTGGAGACGGAGCAGGAGGGGGAACACTAGCAACTAGATCAGGCGGAGCTGTAGCACTTGAGGGATGCGTGCGTCGAGAATAAACGCGACGGATAATCGGGCGAGAAGGAGCAGAAACCACCTGCTCACTCACAGTGTAAACAAGATAATCATCATCAACAGGACTTGACACATTAACAGAGGGAATGGATTCACGACTAAAGAAAGAAGTGCTTTCAAAAAACGTAACATCAGCAGACACCAAATAACGACCCAAAGAATGAGAGTAGCAACGATACCCTTTTTGAGTCCGAGAATAACCTACAAAGATACACTTGAGTGATTTGGGATCAAGTTTGGAGACTTGTGGTCGCATGTCTTAAACAAAACAAGTACACCCAAAGACACGTGGGGCGAGTGGAAATAGAGAGGACGAGGGAAAAAGAAGGGAGTATGGAATCTGACCGTTGAGGACTGAAGAGGGCATACGGTTGATGAGAAAACAGGCAGTGGACACCGCATCTGTCCAAAAAACTTTAGGAACCTGCATATGAAACAACAGTGCACGAGCAACTTCTAATAAGTGACGGTTCTTACGTTCAGCAACGCCATTTTACTGAGGGGTAACGATGCAAGAAGTCTGATGAATAATACCGTGTTGAGAAAGATATGACTGGAATGTATTAGATACATATTCTTTAGCATTGTCACTTCGCAAAATACAAATAGATTTGTTAAATTGTGTGCGAATCTCAGAACGAAAGTTACAAAAGATAGTAAATAATTCTGAACGACATTTCATTGGATAAAGCCAAGTAACACGAGAATAATCATCAACAGAGGTGACAAAATAACGGAAACCAAGTTTGGACACAACAGGACACGGACCCCATACATCAGTATGCACCAAATAAAAGGGAGACTCGACACGTTTATTGATTCGCGGAGGATACGAAACTCTATGATGCTTAGCAAACTGACAAGCTTCACATTCTAGAGTAGAATCACGCGGAAGACTAGGACATAATTTTAGCAAAACTGGTAAAGACGGATGACCAAATTGACAATGAAGTTGTAAAAGAGACGCGCTAGTGCAGGCAATGGATCTTGGCACCTGCTGATAAGTTGAATCAAGGACATACAATCCATTCACCAGGTTCCCTCTACCAATAATTTGCTTCGTCCCAAGATCCTGAAATAGACAATGGGTAGGATAAAATAAGTTTAGAGGAAAACGGGGTAAACATAAAACAGATGATAAAGGAAGAGTAGATGTTGGGTTAGCTGTTCCTTGTCCAATTACAGAAGCACTTGAGCCATTAGCTAAAATAACAGATGGAAAATTGGTCCCATGTTGGAAAGAAGAAAGGATACCTGTGTTGCCGGTCATATGGTCTGTAGCACCAGAGTCAATAACCCAACTACGAGAGGAGGTGGATAAACATACAACATGATTACCTGTATCAGCTAGATGGTTGTGCTGCACCATAAGTTGCAGAAAGCTGCTGAAACCGAGCATACTCATCTGCAGAAATGGTGACAAAGGAAGGGGTTGGTACGATGCCACTGTGAGTTGCAGTATTTGCAGACCTCCTAGGAGCATTCTGTCCCGAGTATTGAGGCGGTTTACCACGTAATCTCCAGCAATTTTTCTTAACATGACCTTCTCCCCCACAGTGATAACAAGTACGAGGGGAGCTACGGTTGCCACTAGGAAGAATACTGTCTCCACTTCTGCAACCTGGACCAGCATTACTTACCAAGACGACTGTGTCAGAAGACAATGTACCAGAAACTGTGACGCCATCCTTACAGGCGTAATTTTGACTCCCGATTAATTTTCTATTTGTAATTTTGGAGGACCCTAACGTAAATGCAGTCACAATTTTCTTTTCAATCCCTCCTGCCATCAAACTAGATGAAAAGATATATATTTTCTTTTTTCTTTTCTTTCTTTCTTTCACTGTTTTTTCTTTTCTTTTTTTTCTTTTTTTTTTTAAACAATAACAGCAGTACTAATAACTTTAAAACTGGAGCAGTAGAGAAACCCTAAAAACTAAAGTTACGCAACACAGACTTGAAGAATAGAAGGGGGGCAGATTCAGATAACTTCCCTGACACAGGCGAGCACCAGGAATGGCCGGACTTCATATTCCGACGCCGGAGAAGTAGACCGGAACGGAGGAGGAGGTGCCACGCGCTTCCACGCGCCGGCGCGTGATGATTGCTGTGAATGAGGGCGGAGGCGCGTGAGGCCCACGCGCTGGTCAGATGGTGGCCGGAATTTGCAGGAGCGCCGATCGGAGGAGGAGAGGAGGAATGGGATGGGTGGTGAGATAAACTGATGTACCAGAAAATATAACCAAGAGACCCAAGCTCTTCACTAATACTAACCCTGGGAAAAATACCCAGAACAAAATTTTCACTAACCCTGGGAAATACTACCCAGAAAACAAACAAGGAAATTTCCACAGAACCTTAGGGCTCTGATACCATGTAATCTGTGTTTTTTTGGTATTTTCTACAATTCAATATAACATTACATACACATATATATATGCACACAGCTAGGGGACACTTTACCCTACAAGCAGCACACTTAGGTGCTGTAGCAGCCCTTCAGTTGACTTGGGCAGACTCTAGCAGACTTTACATTTATTACATTCTTCAACATTTTGTGATGATGGATGCCTATTGGGGTCGTTGATCTTTTAAATTTAATGTCATATAAATGAGAACTCTACTTTATTTGATCTGAGTGAGTACACACTTGATGCTGTTTAACGTATGTGCTATTCTGTTAACTAATATAATAATAATAAAATTACAGTTTAATTTTGTGAAGGAAAATGAAAAAAAAATGCTGGACAATCTTTGTTAGTAGCATTCTGAGTATGAGTGGGATCACTGATGCTTCTTCCCTTTTGGTTGTTGGATACTGTTATATGGATATTTCCTTGAGTTTTAGAGCTGAAGTTGTGATTTGATTCACTCTTGCATCATTCAATTTGGGGAATGATAAACAAACTGAATTGACCTTCTATTGCTGATTTTATGAAGTTTTGCACACTACATACTTCTTTTCCTATTGGCACAATTAATTGCTATACTGATTTAATTGTACAGTTTGCTCTCTTACAGTTTTTGAATGTTTGAACTTTTTGAGATAAGAGGATGAGACATGTAGTGTCATGAAAATTCAATTGAAAATTAATGCAAAGGAACCTTGAAGTACGACTTTTATTATAATTTGAATTTATTGTAGAAAATGTTACTTTTCAAAACATCCAACAATGTTAGACATCTAGTTTCTTGTCGGTTGGCTGTGGTATTCATTAATTTGCCATTTGACTTCCACTGAATTGTTTTATTTTTATGTAATGAAGTTGTTGGGTGAACTTGCATGTTGATTGTTGTTTGTGCAATTGGCACACATGATTTGGTTTTTATCCTTTTAGGATTTTTATTGAACAACTTGAAAGCCAAATTTGAACGAAATATTACTGTCGGAGAGAAAACAGCACTGGCATTTTATTTGAAATTCTTATGTTGTTTATGGAGATATAATTCTGAGATTATATATATTCTGCACATTAATTAACCCGATATCCCAAGATTTTAATTATTAGCCCCTTCATTGAATACAATTTGTTGTAGGCAGCTAGTGGTAACTTAAATATGTTCTGTGATTCATTGACGAGAAAGGCCTAGAAGGAAAATTAAAACTGAATGATTTATAGAGAGCATTTTCCATGTTCGACAATACCACCGTTTATTTTCAAATCAATGTGCTGTTAACTTGTTACTAACTTGTTTTACTTTTAGAATGTTTGCTACTGAATTTTTTTTTTTTTTTTTATAAAAAAAATATATATGCTCAGCATTGTTCACTGTGATGTATTTGTTATTGTAGGCTCTTTTTTATTCGGCATTACTATGTGCACGGGAGATGCTTGCTCCTGAGGATGGATCAGCTGATCTGATCCGTGCATTGAACAATCGTCTTGTTGCTCTGTCATTTCATATCAGAGAGTACTACTGGATTGATCTAAAGAAGTTGAATGAGATATATCGTTACAAAACTGAAGAATACTCTTATGATGCAGTTAATAAGTTTAACATTTACCCAGATCAGATCTCTCCTTGGTTGGTGGAATGGATGCCCTGCCAAGGGGGCTATCTAATTGGAAATTTGCAGCCTGCTCATATGGATTTTAGATTCTTTTCTCTTGGAAACATATGGTCTATTGCAAGTGGTCTTGCAACGGGAGATCAGTCACATGCAATATTAGATCTCATTGAAGCCAAGTGGACGGATTTGGTAGCAGACATGCCATTCAAAATATGTTATCCTGCTCTTGACGGTCAGGAATGGCAGATTATCACAGGCAGTGACCCTAAGAATACGTAATGCGACTTCCTTTATATAATTCAACCTATACGCTTTGTTCTTTCAAATTTTTCTTGCATAATGATTCATTGTCCTTGATGCAGGCCTTGGTCTTACCACAATGGAGGTTCATGGCCAACTCTTCTTTGGCAGGTCAGTTAAGGCCCAAGTGTGACATGACTGACTCCTGTATTTCAAAAATGAAGTAAAAGAGCCAATTGAAATATTATGCCAAGTGCATGGTTTGTCTTATTTTCTAGAATATATGTTTGGTCATTTATTGAACTGCATATAACTTGATGGAATTGCAAATAGAGCATTGGATAGATGATATTATGTCTTGGTTGATGGATATTGGTAATGCAACCTAACATATTGGAGTCTACTTTCAGCTGACAGTTGCATGCATAAAGATGAACAGACCAGAAATTGCTGCGAGAGCTGTTGAAATTGCAGAACAACGCATATCAAGGGATAAGTGGCCTGAATATTATGACACGAAAAGAGCAAGGTTTATCGGAAAACAGTCACAGCTGTTCCAGACCTGGTCTATTGCTGGATACCTTGTGTCGAAGCTCTTGCTGGCTGACCCATCTTTGGCTAAAATGCTGATAACAGAAGAAGATTCTGACCTTGTCAATGCTTTCTCTTGCATGATTAGTTCCAACCCTAGAAGAAAGCGAGGGAGAAAGGATTCAAAACAGACCTACATAGTTTAACATTCTCAGGTGAAATTTGGGTATATATATTTATTTATTACTAAAAGCTGATTATATTAATTATTTGATTAAATTGTTCCAATTGATTGGTGGTGGATAAGATGCCACCGTGCTTATTTATTTATTTATTATTGGACCATTTGTAAACATGATGAACTATATTTCAGGTAAATAAAATGTATATGGTAATTTTTTGTATGTTTTGCTCGTATAAGCAGTCAGTCTTTGGGTGCTCAAACCGCATCCATTCAAATAAATATTAATTCCCTTTTTTTATTCACCAGTTTTAATCTATTTTTGGACCAGGCTTAAGTAATTATTAATTACTGCAGAATTAACTTCTTGGCAGCTGCATTTTAACATATTAACGAGTGATCCTCCTTTTACTTTTTTGGAGCAATTTGTAGCTTTTTACTCCAAACATGAAATAGTGTTTGCTTAAGTTTTTTTCCATTCAATAAATTCTTATTTTTAATAATAATTTACTTAGGTTATTTTTTTATTATTTTTTGTATTTTTTTTTTTACTTTTATAATTTATTTGTAGATTAATTTCAAACATTTTCATATTAGATATTTTATATATTAATAATATTTCATACAATTTTATCAAATAATAATTATTAACCAGGAGTGATAGATTTAGGATTTTCTACTGGTGGGAGCAGACTAATATATAAAATAATAAATTTATAAAAAACCAACAATAACAATATAAATAAACTATTTCAATTATAAATAAGTACAAGTAAAAAATAAAGAAAAAAACCAGTTAGGTAAAAAAAAAATTACTTATAAACGACACATTTTTTTTATTACACTTAACAAGGCATCTAATAAAAATATCAAATTTCAAATAAAAAATATTTTATTTCGCAATAAAAATCCAGTTGTTCATACAAAACACAATGTACGAGTATTTCTAGATGAAGAATCACTAAAAATAGTGTCTAAATCAATATTCTCTAATATATTTCTCGAAATAATAAAATTATTAAATCATCTATCTTTCTTGAGACGTTGATAATCTCAAATAGTTTTTCCAATAATTTTAACTCCGAAACGATTCTTTTACCATATACAACAGTCATTGACATAGTTAAAAAGGTTCGAAACGCAATTGAAATATTTGGATAACAACATGCTCCTTTACTAAACTTAAGAATTTCAAATTCTGACATCAACAATTTTGGCAAAAACATTTGCAACACTTTCATTAATAATAATAAAAAATCACCTGCATCAACATGCGGATAGTCATAAATTTGTGTGAAGTGACTGTTTAGGCATGTGAATTATATTTAGGGGAATGTTCAAATAAAACCCCTGTGATTTCACTAATTTTCAAATAAAGAAATGTGGTTTACTTTTTGTCAAAACGAGGACTGAGGTTTTGCACTTTTAATAATGCTATTAAAACTATCTTTAATGACCTGAAAATGAAATTTTCAAGAATTAAAGTTGTTCAATGAAAATTTTCGGCAGAGATGGCGAGGTCAGGCCGCGGGAAGGCGAGGTTGTCGGATCTGGCGGCTAGTAGGGGGGGGTAGGGAGAGGGAGCGGGATCGGAGCTGCGAGCGGGGGAGGCCGGCCCTTCTCTACCCGGCGATGCCTAGTTGTGGGGGTGGGGTTTTGGTGCCGGATCCGAGTAGGGTCGAGATAGGAGGGGAGGAGGCTAGATCGGATCGGGCAGATCCTCGGGTTCACACAGGGGTTGAGGGTGGTATTATCGGGGATTTTGCCGGTGATCAGGTCAGGGTGGCCGGGGAGAGGCCAGGGGGGCAGGGGGATTCGGAGGTTAGGTTGGGAGGAGGGGCCGCCCGTCCCGCGTTGGAAGGGCAAGGAGTGGATTTTGAGCAGGCTGCTAGTGCAGCGAAGGTGGCGCTGGCCGCGTTGGCCGCGCAGGCCGCGCAGGCCGCGCTGGCCACGCGGGTTGTGCAATCTGATAAGATTTCTGATGTTTTGTTTGAGGAGGATGGAAGAGGAGGAGGGATTCCGGTTGTTTCGATGGTTCCCGGGATTAGTCCTACTGATAGGATTAGTCATGGGAAGTCATCTTGGAGAGACAAAGTTTTAGGAGTGATTGAGGAGGACCCGATGGTGGAGGACGTCAGTATTGAGGAGGATTCTGAGGCTGAGTTGTCCGACTCGGATACCGAAGAAGAAGGGGTGAAAGATGACCCTCTTTGTCCGATGATCCGTTTGTCTTCGGAGGACAAATGTGTCCTAAGGGCTAAATGGAAACTGTCCTTAATTGTTACCGTTCTAGGTAAAAGGATAAGTTTTAAATATTTTGCTCAGAGGATTCAGGCCCAATGGGCAGGGAAAGGGAAGGTCACCATTACTGACCTGGAAAATGACTATTATGTAGTCAAATTCACAAAGGCTGAGGATTATAATAGAATTGTCAATGGTGGCCCGTATATTATATCCAATCATGTGTTGGCCTTGAGACCTTGGGTCCCAAATTTTGACCCTCATGACTGTTCTGTGAATAGAATTCTTACCTGGGTTAGATTTCCAGGGCTGCCCTTAGAATATTATAACGAAAGATTTCTAAACAAAATTGGTGGTCTTATCGGTAAAGTCCACCATGTTGATAAAACTACTGTTGGGGCAGAGAGAGGCAAGTTTGCCAGGGTCTGTATTGATATTGATTTAGCTAAGCCTCTTCTGTCAAAGTTTATGATCCGGAATAAAGTCTTTCATATTGAATATGAAGGGATTCACAACATTTGTTTTGAATGTGGTATGTTTGGTCATACCTTTGAAGGATGCCCTAGGAGATGGAAGGCGGTCGATGAGATGGTGGAACCTAGTATAGGTAGAGCTGAACCTCAGATGGAAGAGAATAATTTTGGTCCTTGGATGCTGGCCAAAAGGACGGTGAGACGGAAGCCTCAGGCTACTTCTGTTCGTAACTAGAGCTCCGAAATTAGTAAGAAGTTAAACGCTTTGCAGATTAACCCTGAAGTTAAGGTTAGGCCCCCTGATTTAAGGATTGGTGCTGAGGTTGCCTCTACTTCTGGTTCTGGGTTGAGGTTTGGTGTCCTGGCCCATGATGTAAGTCAGGATAATGCTTTATCTAATGAGCATATGGAGTTGCCTAGCCTGGTTTCCGCTGAGCAGGATTCCGCCTTGGGGGACTCTTTCAACCCTCTTTTTGATCCCATTTCTTCTAAGAGTGACTCCCTTGTTATTGGCTCTAGAGGTGGAGCAACAACCAGTAAAGTCAGTAATTCTAAATCCCCTGTGGAGTGCCCTCCTTTAAAAGTTATAGGTGTTAACAAGGTGAGTTTGAAGAAGCCTAAAGTTAACCCCAAAAAGATCCAGAATTCTTTGGGTTCTTGGGATAAGAGGGGACCTGCGGGCTCTTCCTCTAGGCTCTCAGGAGCCCCTAATAAATACCTTGCTTAAGGTTTGGGTCTGGGCCAGTTTCCTCTTTTCTGATGGACTTTTGCATTTGGAATGTTAGGGGTGCGGCTAGTAAGGCTACCCGCATTCATGTAAACGACCTTATCAAGCAGTTTAATCCCTCTTGTTTTTCCCTTCTCGAAACTAAGGTTAGTGGAGTCAAGGCTGATGAGGTGGTGAGTAAATTTAAGTCTTGGAGTTGTATCAGATCTGAGGCTACTGGTAGGGCTGGGGGGATTTGGCTGTTTTGGAAGCCTAATCGAATTAGGATTGATATTATTAATCTTGATAGACAGTGTATCCATAGCAAGGTTTGTTATCCTGGCAGTAACCCCTTCTATGTGACTTTTGTTTATGCTGATCCGGTTCTTTCTAATCGTAAACGCCTTTGGGAGCTGTTGTATTCCATTAGCACTAGCATGGTGGATGCGTGGATTGTTGCTGGTGACTTTAATGATATTGCCCTCTTGAGTGATCAAAAAGGGGGGGGGGCAATCATTATGTTAACCGGTGCCTTAATCATAAGCAGGATATGGACCGTTGTGGGCTGTCTGATTTGGGGACCGCTGGTCATAAATTCACTTGGAAAAGGAATAGTGTGTTTGTAAGACTGGATAAAGCTTATGTGAATATGGCTGCTCTTTACAGATTTCCTGATTTATATGTGCTGAATCTTCCTTTCCGGCACTCTGACCATTGTCCTATTCTGGTTAGATTGGTTAAGAGTAATAAGCTGAAAGGGAATAGGCCTTTTAGGTACCTTGTTGCTTGGGATGCCCATCCTAGTTTTGGTGACTTTGTTAAGGATAATTGGCAACCGCATTCTGATGTTCTCCTGGCAGCAGAGGAGTTCAAAAGGGAGGTGGTAGGATGGAATAAAAACATCTTTGGCCATATTGTCCGAAGGAAGAATAAGTTGTTGAGCAGGATGGAAAGGCTTCAGCGTTGTTTGGAGGCTCGTTTCGACCACAGTTTGAGTTGCCAGCTTAGAGCGCTCCAGAATGAATTGGAAGCGGTTCTTAGACAGGAGGAGCTCCTCTGGTTCCAGAAGTCTAGAAAAACTTGGATTAAGGATGGTGACCGGAATACTAGATTCTTTCATCTTTCAACTATTATCAGGAGGAAGAGGAATCGAATCGACGCTATTAAAGACTCCAATGGTGATTGGATTTATGAGGAGGAAATCATTCGCCGCCTTGCTCTCGATTTCTATAAGAACCTCTTTGAAGCTGAAGAGGTGGATCTGAGCAGAGCTCATTCCAGGATTTCCTTTCCTAGGTTACAGGAGGATGTTAGGGTCGAAGCTTTTCGCCCTATTAGCATTAAAGATATTGAGATCGCCTTCTCTAGCATTGGGGCTACTAAAGCTCCTGGGATCGATGGTATTCCTGCGTGTTTTTACCATAAACACTGGGATACGGTCAAGGATGGCGTGTTCAACTTTATCCTTGGGGTGTTTGGGGGTTCCATTGACATCAGTCTGGTTAATAAAACTCTCCTCGTCCTGATCCCTAAAGTTGAGAAACCCTCTTCTTTTTTGCAAATGCGGCCTATCAGTCTTTGTAATGTTATTTATAAAGCGGTCACAAAGATTATAGCCAATCGTCTTCGGATTATCCTTCCTGGGGTTATTAGTCAGAACCAGGGGAGCTTCGTCCCTGGTAGGCAAATGATGGATAATGTGGTTGTCGCCCAGGAGATGATTCATTCTATGAAAGTTAGGAAAGGCAAGAAAGGGATTGTGGCCCTTAAGCTCGATTTGGAGAAAGCGTATGATCGCTTAAATTGGAGCTTTCTTATGGATAGCTTATATAGAGTGGGAATCCCTGAGAACTGGAGGAAGCTGATTGAAGATTGTATCTCTTCTCCTGTCTTCCAAGTCCTGATTAATGGGGATATGTCTGAGGAATTCTCTCCGTCTAGGGGTATTAGGCAAGGGGATCCGATGAGCCATTTTCTCTTCGTGATAGCTATGGAGCGGCTGGCCCTCCTTATTCAAGAAGCGGTGGATAACGGCTCCCTTCATCCTGTGTCTATTAATAGGTTTTGCCCTCCTATTTCCCATTTGTTTTTTTGCAGATGATGTGATACTGTTTGTGGATGGGAATGAGGAGCAAATTGGTGTTATCATGAATATTCTGGATAATTTCTGTGCTGCCTCTGGTCAAAAGATTAACATCCATAAGTCTCGAATGCTTTGTTCTAAAAATATGGATAGAAGTGTTTGTAAGAGGCTTAGCGATTTGTCGGGTATTCCTCTTACCCAATCCTTGGGGAAGTATTTGGGGGTTCAGCTCCATAGTGAAAGAGTGACCAAAGCCTCTTTTAAGGAGATTCTGGATAGGACAAATGGGTTATGTGCTAGCTGGAAAGCTAATTCTCTCTCCTTTGCTGGGCGCCTTACCTTAGTTCAGTCTGTCAATTGTGCAGCTCCGAATCATATCATGCAGGCCTGTAATCTGCCCGTGCCGGTTCTTAATGACCTTGACAAGATTAATCGGCGCTTTCTTTGGGGGGAGTCTGGAGAAGGGAAGAAAATCCACCTGGTTCCCTGGAAGGAGGTTTGCCAGTCTAAATCTATAGGAGGGCTCGGTATAAGACAGGCTAAGGATAATAATAAAGTCCTTTTGATGAAGCTCCTTTGGCGTATGTGGCAGTCTCCCTCTTCTCTTTGGGTTCGGCTGCTTCGTGGTAAATACAGAAAGGATAAGATCTTTGGTGGTCCGAAAGATAGGGTTGCTCATTGCTCTTTTACTTGGAAAGGTCTTAGTGCTGTCTTTGCTGAGTTCTGTTCAGGCGTTGGTCTGGATGTGGGGAATGGCAAATCTATCAGTTTTTGGTATGACTCCTGGATTGGGGATAGACCTTTTATAGATATCTGTTGCGTTCCCCCGCCTTCCAGTATCCACCATTGGAGGATTGCGGATGTGGTTGACGCTGAGGGTGATTGGAAGTGGCCTATGTTTGAGTCCTTCTTTGGTCTGGATATTCTCCTTAAAATCAGGGGAGTCAAGGTTAGTACTCAGGAGGAAGATATGGACAAGCACTGTTGGGCGCTTTCCAATAATGGTATGTATTCTTGTAAGTCTGCTTTTGAAGCCTTCTCTTGTAATGGGTCCGGCCAGCCCTCCTTTTCTTGGAAGTCCATTTGGGCTTTGAAGATCCCTTACAGAATCAGGAGCTTCATTTGGCTGGGAATGAAAGACAGATTGCTGACCAATGTCGATAGGCACAGAAGACATCTTGCTATCTCTGGTGCTTGTAGTAGGTGTTCTGGCCATGTTGAGTCCCTTTGCCATGCTCTGAGGGATTGTTCTAAAAGTATGAAGGTTTGGAAGGAAGTCCTTCCTCCTCACATTCTTCCGTCCTTCCTTGCCTATCCTGAGGCTGATTGGTTCCAATCTGGGGTGAGTGGGAAGCTTCTGGCTAAGGTTGAGCATGGGGAGGTTATCTTTGCTATCATTTGTCACCAAATATGGAAGTGGAGAAATGAAGAAATCTTTGGTGGTAAGGAGATGTATGTTCATAACTTACCTGAGTTTTTCTCGAGGAAACTCTCTTCAGTTATTGAAAGTTTTAAAGGGGATTCTTTGGTTAGAGCTTCTCAGAATAAGGAGGAGCGTCTTGTCGGTTGGTGTAGGCCCAAGGAAGGGGTGGTGAAGCTCAATACAGATGGTTCTTGTCTGGTTAGTGGGAGAATTGCGGCCGGAGGGGTTTTAAGGGATGGAGGGGGTGCCTGGATGTCTGGTTTCTCTCATAACATTGGTATGGGTTCATCCTTCTCGGCGGAGCTGTGGGGTATCCTCTCTGGGATTAAGCTTGCCAAGAGTCTGGGTGTCAAGAGGCTCTCAGTGGAGTCTGATAATAAGGAGGCCATTGATATGATCTCCGACAATCATGCTATCTGTTTTAATAGCCAAAACCTTATTAAAGCCATTAGGAGGCTTGTCTCCGATTTTGAATCTGTTGAGTTCAGACATATTTACAGAGAGCAAAACCGTATTGCGGACCGCCTGGCTGCTGCTGGCCATGAGAGGATGCTGGGTGTCTCCATTCTTTCTAGTCCTCCTTCCTTTCTCTTACCCCTTCTGCTTGAAGATAGGATCGGGGTCAGCTTTCCTAGGCTGATCCCAGGCTCAGTTGTGCTTGTTTCGTTTTGTTTTTTCCTTTCCTTGTTTACCAAAAAAAAAGTTGTTCAATGTCATATTTTCTATGGAACTACATTTTCGATTTTATAAAATCATCTTTTTTGGAACTTTCTCTCTCTAAACATTAACTTTCTCTCTCTTTACCAAACATCATCTAAATAATCTCGAAATAAAAAAGTTGAAGAATTAAAGTTGCTTAGAATATTAGTAGTTCTTAAAATATGTCATTTTTGAAGTTGTTAAGGGTGATTTTAATAGTATCAATCGAAAAAGTCCTTATTTTGCTAAAGTTGAAAACCTCAGTCATCGTTTTGACAAAAAGTAAACCACAGTCCTTTATCTGAAAATTAGTGAAACCACATGGGTTTTATTTGAACTTTACCCTTATATTTATTGTCATTGCATCTTTTGAGATTTTAATATCTGAATTTTTTTATAATTTTTTTTTTATTTTTAGCCCCCTCCTTCTATTGTGTCTAGATGTATGTTACGAATTATTTAAACCTAAGATTATTTCCGTAACGGTTTCATCTTTTAAAATTTAATTAAGGTACATATATATTTATCACAGTTTACTCATAATTGTTTAATATCATCATCCTATATTCTTCTAACTTAAATATCGGAGTCAGATCGTTAGTCTCGTTTCTCTATCTTACTTCAGGCATAAAAAAATCTCAAATATCAGAGCACTACCTATTGTATCCCCGTTTGTTTCCATTTTTTGGAACTGTTGTTGCTTTCAATACTAAATATGAAATAGAAAGTGTTTGGTTATGTTTTTTTTTTTTTTTTTTTGTAGAAAGAACAACTAATATCTATTACCTATCAACAATATCAAACAAATGGCAACAACAAATAGGATAGCTAAAACAAATGGGTCCTAAATCTAAGAAAACAATGATAAGAGAAATTAAAAACAAAAAGTGTTTAATAGGAGAGAAAAAATTTGATATTGTAAGAATATTAAAAAATGACAGTTTAATAATTTAAATTTTGTAGAATAATATTTTGAGGAGAAGTAGGAAAACTTAAAGTCCCTTTAGCCCTATAAAACATACTAGCATTCTCTGCTCTTTATGATAATAGAGTTCAAAAAAAGAAAAAGGTGAATAATGATATTTGACAAAATAATATAAGAAAATGGTAAGTTGATGAATTGAAGTTAAAAACAAACACATAAAGGAATGAGTTAAGGCCCCAACCCAAATCATTAGAGGGTTCACGTTTTCCATTAAATGATGAATAGCAGGCAAAGCCAACCTTTGGATACCAAAAAAAGAAAAAAAGAGAGGAATATATAGAATAGATGCTATTCAATTATGATACAGAATGAGATAACCCATTCAAGCAATTATTTTAGCTAATTTCAATCAAAGTAGTAATATTTCAACCATAAACCACATCAATTCATCAAGCAACAGGAACGGTTTCTGCAGCTTTTGCTTCAGGTTCTGCAGCTGCTTCTGTTTCCCAGAAGGCTGTTTTCTTCCCGGTCTTCGAAACTGTCTGAAGAACTGCATCCGCCTGCACGTTTCCTTTCACCGTAACCTTTTGCTCCTTCAAATCAATATCGTATGATTCCACACCTGAATTGAATTGTATGAATACAGTTAAACAACAACAACAACAAAAATATGGCCCAAACAAGTGAAATGTCATCGATCAAACCAAATGAGTTTATGGTTTTTGCACTTTTGTCATGTACCAACTTATTTGACAAATATTTAGCATGTGTTATCTCTACTCAAAGATGCACACTTTTTTAAAATTAGCTTGCCCCACTTCAACATCAATTGAGAGCATCATTTTGGGTTTTTCACAACAAGATATTCCCGGACCACCCCCTATAAACACAAATTTCCAAACCAGACCACAAAAAAGAAGATTCTTCGAACAGAAATTGTAACACCACCCTTCAACTGGAAAGAACTCAAACCTATCAAACCCAATCCCTAATATATTTGAAAATCACATAAACAAAACAAACAAGTAATTTTCAGACTTTATCATGTCAAGTTACAATGCCCGATTTGGGAATGCAAACCTGTGGTTTTAATTTTTTTTTAAACTCGGGCTTGTGCTTTGTGCATTTTACAGTAAAAGAATTTTTATATCAATCTGTCGGTAAAAAAGAATTTTTATACTTGTTCCAAATTGCCTTTTGGGGTAAAAATAGTCATGAAAGCAATTTTGACAGAACGACTGAGTTTACAAGCTTTTAAACCACAAACTTGAGTCGCAAACAGGGCAAACAAACCACCTACTTTTTTTTTACTATCCCCTAAAAATTATTCACAAATAGATAAACAAGATCAATTAACAAAATCTAATACTATAAAAGAAGAAGGAAAAGATTGAAAGAAACCTTCCATTTTGCCCAAAACCCTTTTGACAGCTCCAACGCAACCTTCACATGACATACCAACCTTGAGAACAACTGTCTGCACCACCAAACCAAATGGAATAACACTTTTAATATCAACAAACAAACCAAAGAACACAACTTTGCAGAGATAGGCAATCAAATCATCAGCTTTGGAAACAAGTATATATCGAAAATCTTATTAAAAAAATATCAAGCGGCATAATCTGTATTCAAACTTTGGCTTTGTCAGATATTAATACAAAAACTAACCTTGGGCCTTAAATTAAGCTTTTAGTTCAATTGGTTTCATGACATGGTATCAAAGTCTCTCTAACCAAGTAATCAAGGGTTTGATTCCTGTCACCTGATTTGTTGATTTTAATTTCAAAACATGGTAAGATGCCTGTGTTGTTCAGGCTTCAGATTAATATAAAAAACTAGTCTAGGCATTTAGTTAAATTGGTTAAACGGACTCTTCTTACATGAGATGATAAACAAAGACAAGTACAAATCCTTTATCCAATTGCCCTTGTTGTCAAGGCAGTTTAATTCCCGGTCAACTGTAAAGATTATTTTTCCCCAAGATCCAAATTCCCAGAATTTGGATAACAATATAAAAAGAAAAATTGCTCGTGCTTTTGTTTATCCTTCGAAATGAACAAATTTCACCATAAATTAAGCGCAGGTGTTCAAATTAGTCAAGAAAATCTCCGTAAAAGATGTAAAATCAAATAAAATTGAACAAAAAAAAGAAAAGTCCGATGCTCCCCATAAGTGAAATAGAAAACCTAACCCAAACATCTAAATACATGAATATATATCTAATCTAGCAAACTGGTCAAACCCAGCTGAATAAAAACATGAATTAGAATAACGGAAGGGGCGGTTGCATATCATTAAACAAGAAAATGAGTACCTGAGACATGATTATGAGTGTGTAATGGAAACCAAGAAAAGCTGATTGCCGATGAATTGCCGATGCCTGTGGATTTATATAGACTTTTAGGCTTAATGACCTATTTGACCTTAAACTATTTAAATTTTCATATTTACCCTCTCACTTTTTATTTTAACGTATTTGCTCCTTCATCTAACAACACTTTATTACATTTGCACCAATTTATTAACTCTGTAAAATCTGTTTTCATTTCAATTTAGATAGAGATAACGGATTCCGTCTAAATTTTGATATATCAGAGGCAAAGTGTGAAATCTAAAAAAAAAAGAAAATCAAAGAACAAATATTAATTTTGTAAAACCTTAACTTTTATGATCTGAGATGACATTGACAGTTTCGTCATGGGGGTTGGGCGGTGGATCGGGTTTGGTGCACCGTGACCGTGACCGTGCACATTACATTCGTCAACTTTTACTCTAATATTTCTATGTGAGCAATAAGACCCAAATTTATCTCTAGGAATGCATATTTATCTTTAATTTACAAAATAATAATTCAATTTTATTATTATCAAACAGAATATCTTGTCAAATGTCTTTCTTCTCACAAGTTCGCAGTGGCTAGAATTAATGAATACTTTAAATTGGAACTATGAAAAAAAAGGGTAAATCCTTTCAAAACTAATAAGGAATTGTTGATTAAATCATACTATGAGTTTGGTTTTAATTCCAAAGATATTTTATATGGAACATCAGCGTCTTATAAACTCATTTTGACTAGACTCGAATGGTGGAGATAGCAAATGCATCCGATGGACTTCCTAGAATAAATTGCACCTTCCAAAATCTGTTGGTGGAATGGATTTTAGAAAAATGAATGATTTTAATTTGGCTCTGCTTACGAAACAAGGGTGCATGCTTTTGAATCATGCTACTTCCCTAGTGGCTCGGGTATATAAAGCAAGATATTATTCTAATGCTCATTTCCAAACTCAGTTATGTTCGATGTCCGCTAGTCCGTCTTCTCCGACACCCCATCTAGCTGCTAAGTGTTTTCCGCCTTCACCTGGTATGTTGAAGTGTAATATCGATGTTGTGATTTTCCTTATTCAAGGCATTGCTAGTTTTGATTTCATTATTAGAGATAATTCTACTAACCCGGTCGTTGCGTCAGCTGGACTATTATCCTGTTCTTTAGACCCCTTATTGCTGAGTGTCTTAGTGAGCAGGAAGCGTTGAGTTGGTTGAAAGAGGACAACTACAAAGATATTATCATGGAATCTGATTCTCAAACATTTGTAATGCTTTTCATAGTATAGACGAAATAGATTATCTGATTGATTTTATTATCTCTGATTGTAAATTCCTTTGTGCGGACATCATTTACTGTCGTATAAGTTTTGTTAGTCAATCAACGAATCATGTAGCGCATACTCTAGCAAGAGCTGCCAGTTCTGAGTCTGGTTGTGGAGTGTGAGATCATATTCCCTTTCTTTTCTTTGTAAAATTTTGCTTGAGGATTCTTAATAATATTATTTATTTTATTTATAATATGAAGTTGTTATAATATTATTTATTTTCCAAAGAGACATATACGAATATTTGACCCGATTACCTAGAAGAACGAAATACAATTTCAGATTTTTGAACGAAAAAATCATATCTGAATTCGGACAAATTGGATAATAAAAAAATATAAACGATATTTTGTTGTTAATTATTTGTCACGTTTGTGTTTGTTTAAACAAATTATTATTTTCTGATTCCAAATTAGTTTATTTGAAATTTTAAAAACTGGTTAGTTTATTTTTTTATTGTCTTTTGACATGTGTGGTAAATGTATTAATTCAAGATGGATTTAGTTCTAAGAACACGGTCACTTCAGAGGCTTCATACCCATCTATACTAGTTGCAACATCTGTTATCTGCAAAGAAAAATCGAAAAAATTCACTAGAGTAAATTTTAAGACTTGGCAGTAAAAGTTGTTGTTCACCTAACAACGTCAAATATAGCTAACTTCTTGAAGGATGATTCTCCTGATATCAGTGAGGATGAGGTACACGTTGATATTGCCTTGAATGTAACTAAGCTTTGGAAGCATTTCAATTTCCTTTGTCGTAAGGTTAAAGTGTTAACCAAGTGGAATACATAAGAGTTATAGACAGTCTGATGTATCTCATAAGTGGTGCGAGCCCTAATACTGTTTTTAGTGTCAATGATTTAAGTAGGTACACGAGAAATCTAGGGGAGAACGACTTAAAAGCCATAGTAAGAATACTCAGGTATTTACGATTGTTGAGCGATTTCCGCAAGTGCACGGTATACGCTTGTAGTAATAAAAGATATCGATCCCACAGGGAACGTTTTTTAACAAAAACTTATTTTGAATCAGTTAGATTTACTTTTAAGGTTTATAATATGTAAAATCGTTGAATTGGATTTGGTTTTGAAATTGCAAGAATAAGAAATAGATTAGAGTATAACAAATGTTAGAAAATATTTCTGATTTAGAGATTAATTTGCAAGACAGGAACGTTTAAATACTTTTAGAAAAGTAAACAAATGTATTCGTTTGCATTAAGCAAAGAAAACAACTTAAACTTTGTATAAATTATAACAATGAAATAAATGACGGAACCTCTAATTTTAGGGCTTTGAACCATAGTCAATCTTCCTACGGTCGGGTAAGATCGCTACCTTAATCAAATTAATACTTTATTGATGATATTAATTTGTTAAGTTGTTCAACAAAGTTTTCTTGTAAAGATTTTGAATTTAACTACGTTTTATTGAAAACACCAGCAATCCACTTCGGATCCTTTACCAAAGTGCTGCATAAAAATTTATCGAATAGAACAGACTTTATTAGATGAAACATAAATTTGATACAAGTTTACAGAGAACAAGGAGCATGAAAACATTCTACGGCGTGCAAGTGAACGGGTTGTCAATCCTTTCCTTGAGTTTCGTTAGAGTTTGTCAGACTCAAGGGCGGATTCTCTACTCAATCTTCTCGTTGTAACTTCGTAATAGGGATGCGGTCGGCCTCTACCAAAATGTAAACTAATATGAACAAATCTAAACGCTATTGTGTTTGTAATTATTGAATAAACAATGTGTGTACACCATAATGCTTTTTACAAAAATGAAATCTAATCTCTGACTCATTTCTGAGTCAGAGTTTCTGCATAACTCTTGCACTAATCTTAAAATCTAACTCTCTCATTATCTTTCAACTCTCAAATCAATACTTTATTTATAGATGTTGAAGAGTCGTGATTGAAGTGTCGTGTCCGTTGTGGAGAGTCGTGTCTGCTGTGAAGAGACGTTTCTATCCACCCGAGCGAACGCGTTTCTTGAATTTCAAACATGTGTTTGTTGTGCTTGCAGAATTTCTGATCTTACCGAGAATAATTAATTCTCGGCCGAGAATGGGGAAGTGATTTTTTGATCTTCGGAACAAAGGAAGAAGATGTTGGACGACGCGTGTCGCGACCGAGAATTTGGGATTCTCGGTCGCGGCCCCAAATTCTCTACCGAGAATTTGGATTCTCAGTCGCGGCCCACAAATTCTCTACCGAGAATTTGGATTCTCAGTCGAGAATAGGAATTTTTCTTCTGTTTCTGACTTCAGCTTTGTCCTCATTTTGGTGTAATTGATCTTCGTCGTTTTTTGACTCCTTTTGTAGGGCTTTTTATTCTGTTTTGAACCTCTTTCGCTCCTATTTGGATTTTACCAAATATTTAGGTACCTTGCAAGAAAGAAATATATTCGAACGTAAAAGTATTCTAAACAGGTATAAATAGCACAAATTCGTAGCAAAACTGATGTAAATACTAATGATATTTTAGGTGTATTTTGGGCTTAACAAATCTCCACACTTAATCTTTTGGTAGTTCTGAGCAAAATTTCACTGAATTTATTCTTTAACTAATCTCTTTATAAAAATAAAACATATATCTTGGTATTACCTTTTAAATTAGTTAAGCCGAAAAGACTAACTTTGCATGGCAAATTTATACGTAAAATATCAAACTAACTTAGTATAAAGGCGATAAATCATTCGTCTTGTATTTTCAATTTTGAATTGAAGTATTCGGGACGATATAAGCACGCATGTTATTGAGTCTTTCGTCTCAAGGCATTTCAAAGCACAAAATTTTCTTTCCCAAACCTAAACTAATATATGAGATATATTATATTTAAATAAGTACTTAATTTTAATTTATTTACTTAGTTACGCCCGAGATAAGGGTGGTCTCAATCGTAACTTTATACGTATTTTATTGCTTAGTGTTTGCTTAAGAGGTACCGACCATGCCATGGGTGGACGCAATCGTTACTTTAAACTTAAACACGCTTAATTTTTTGTTTAAACGTTCCTTCCATACCTCGATTGTGATAAGGGTGGTCGCAATCGTGGCCAAAAGTAAACGGTACTTAATTTTCTTCCCTTTCATACCTCGATTGTGATAAGGTTGGTCTCAATCGTTGCCAAAAGTTAAGAATTCAACTAATTGATTAATTAATATGAATTTATGAAATTGTAACTTGGGAAAAAGAAAGATAGCACATTCATCTTATACTGACTTAAAATTCAACATGTATTATGACTAAAGTTTCCTTAAAAACTTCAATTGGTGTTAATGTAAGACGAAATCAAAACCGAGCTAAAAATGTTAGTTCAATTTAATGCCTATAAACCTAATTGAAAATTAAAATAAGATTTATTTTATCATGAATTGCATGATATAAAATAGAGATTTGAAATAAAGAATTTATTTTACTTAAATACATCTACTCGAGACAATTTTTACTTAAAATTGTGTCAAATATTTATGAAAAATTTGTGAAAAATTTCAAAAATATTGCCTGTATAGAAATATATTATTTCTATTGATAAAGATAACCTAAAAATAATCATATTAACTTATGATTAATTTATAAACATATGAAAATGTAACGTTATGAAAAATAATGTTTAATAAATTGTGTTGTAATATATGTTGCATTTGCATAAAACAAGTGTTGCATTTATAAATGTTGCTTAAAAATTATTCGTTGCATTAAAATTATTCGTTGCATTTATTCGTACTAAAAATAAAATGATATATGCAATATCTCCTCCCACACTTATTTGGACCATGTCCTCATTGGTGCAAAAATTGATAAAACACGAAAAAATTGTACGAAATAAAGCAAAATTGAAAAAAATATATAAATATGAAAAGGATGGTATCCAACATAAATAGAAATTGAAATTGTACCAAACGTATCAAAAATAACATAAGAGATAAATGAGTTGAGAAAAGATAAGATAAAACCTATTCTTGTGAAGGTGAACCTGGTGGAGAAGGCGTAGGCACGACTCCCAGACGACGGAAAAATGATAATAACCGGCATCAGGTGAACGGGTGCTCGTTCCTCAAAGTATGTATATTTGCATCTACCGCGGTAATCCCTCATATTTTGATTAGCATTCATCAATATCATCTAACCGCAAATTCATTTGGCGGTTGTGGGTATTCATTTGGTTCCAAATTTGTTGCAAATTAACTGGGTTATCAACAATGTACTCGTCACCAACATGTCCTTGTGCTTGTGTGTAGGCATCAACATGCTCCACCTCCACACCCGTTTTAATACATATCGGCAGCCCCACCAAAATTTGCTTTGCTCATTACTATTACCATTCCCATGTGAACGTGAAGTAGCAACATTGAATCTTGCAAAACTAGCCAACATTGGTTAACCACTAAACGAATGTGGAAAATTAGGAGTAAGTGATTTAAAAATTACTCCATGATACCTGTAGCATCCAAAACAATACCCGTAATCAGAATACGCATAGAAACGTGCTTATTGGTGGAAATGGAAGCATGGTTAAAAATTATCAAAAATTAGTCCAATGCTATCTACCACGAAAACCTTGATGATGTAATCCAAAATTAACAAACAAAGCCGGACTTCGAATCCTGATCTTGTAAATTTATCTAATCTAGGCAAAATATGTCCAACCCGGATTAGTTTGAAAATTGATGGCTTAACAATAAACTATTTGGTATGATTTCCAAACCAAATACTCATCTCGTCATCCCCAACTTCATAAATTGGAACCTAATTCCTAAATGTACCCCACTCATTCTTTTTAGCATATGAAAGAGTAACCAAAAAGTCAATAATGTCTGTTTCAATATGCATTATGTCCATAAAAGTGCTTGTACCACTGCCCGTCCTCATCTGAAATAATGTTGAATGGATTCATATTCAACATGCAAACAATTATTAAAGGTAGAGGAAACCTTGTGAGTAACCTTCTTATGTCGAGGCATTTGGAGGGTTAGGATATGGAGGTTATGGTTGGGAAAGAAGTATATTGGGTAGGTAAAAATTTGGTAAAAGTAAAGGCGATATGGTGTGGAATTAATTGTACGGGGAAGAGTTTGGATTGTGTAATTGGGAAAAATAGGAGGTGATGTAAAGTTTGTGTAAGGGATAGGTATATATAGGTATGAATATAGGTGTTTAGGAGTTTAGTGTAGGAATAGGAAAAGATTGCAAAATTGGTGTGGTTCACATAAATTTGTGCCTATACCCGTCCTACAGGGTGCGTGTCGCGAATAAAAAAAAATTCTGTTTTGATAAAATTCATGTGCAAATATGTCCTATAAATGAAAACATATATACCTGAAACTTAAAAACACAAAATAAAACATTAAATGCAAGGAAAACCAAAGGTTTAGCCTTGATAAATTTGAGTAAGGAAACAATAAAAGCCCTAAATAGAGTTTAATATATAAACAATGCTCATTAATTCACATAAGGTAAATCAATCTTCTAAAAGATAATGAACGTAAGTTCATGTAGGTATTTAGTCATGCTTAAAACTTAAACATGAACCTTATGCAAATTGATACAGATTCATATGAAAAATTGTATGTGTTATTTTAATAAGTTCATACTGATATATGTAATAATCAACATGATATAAGTTCATGATTTCATAATTAAAATTAAACTCAATGATTGCATGAAAATAAAAATTTATTATTATGTTCAATAGTTAATAATGATCATAACTTATTAGTATTGAAGATATATATGAACAGATTCATTTGCGGATAGTTTATAAATTGTAATAGACAAAAATCAGAACGAAAAATTAAAAGTAGGAAATGAATTTGAATTCTTATTGCATAACACATGTGTACATAAATGAAAAAAAACATATGTACTAGAAAAATTAAAAACGATCCTATATACATAAACAAACAAATGAAAATTAAACAAATCAAATTATTAATCACTTATTCACAAATGAACAAGAACATAAATGAACAAGGAACGTTTAGGCAAATCTGAATGCTTCAGATTAATGAAATGATAGACAAATTTATTTTAACATCATATACATATTTATGTTTGAAGTTTATACTGATACATTTTAATATGATATACAGATTCATTTTAATAACTTGCATAGTTAACATATACTAGTAAAAAATAACCAAAGAATCAAAGTTGACATGCTATCAAAATTGAAAAACATAAGTACAGAACAAAACTTAGAATTATCATATAAAATGAATGTTCATAAACTTGTTCAATAGTTATTAACGATTATACCGTATTAGTATGTAATATATATGAAAAATCAGATGTTCAGAAACATTTCTAAAATGAATACAGATTCATGAAAAATAATTACAGATTCATGTTAAAAGTTATACTGTTTTATTTAAATTTAGATTCGGATGTATGCGTATAACCTGTATGGTTAACGTATATTTAAGCAAAAAGAATCAAAGAATCAAACTTGATAGTTTTATAAAAAATAGAAGACATATATATTAGTTATAGAAAGAACAAACACGAAAACAAACCGAATACAAACTATATACAACAAATAGTTTTATAAAATCTTCGTTCTTCATTATGTGCTAAATGGAAAACGGTGCACCGTAGCATTCTGATAAATCAGGACGCTTGTTGCGTGCAGCAGTAATCTTCATGGAAGATTTATGCTTGGAAGTCGTGGTTTTTGAAAGAAGAAAAAGTTTCTGTAACTTTTTGAAAGGTTTGAATAATTGGAGAAGAATATCAGATTTTGTCTGAAAGAGATGAAAAGTATTGAAATCTGATCTTCTCTGATTATTTATAATGATGTTAGGATTAATTAATGTGTCTATTGGTGGCGAAAAGGTGCAAATTCACACCATTTGAACATGAAGAAACTTAATTGTTCAAAATTTTCAGAAATGGTGCATGAACTGAAGAAGAAAGAAGAGATACAGGTCTAATATGCGCCCGTGTCGCGACCGTGAATGGCGATTCTCGGTCGCGAAATTTTTTTTTTTTGGTTTCGCTGAAGTTACCGAGAATTTCGATTCTCGGTAAGTTCAGAAATTTTGTTTTTCTCTTCCTTTCCCTTGAAATTTTGAAATCCTGAATTCTCAACTGAGAATTCACATTCTCAGTAAGTTCAGAAATTTATAAGGCAGAGAAAGTAAAATTCTCAACTGAGAATTCACATTCTCAGTAAGTCCAGAAATATATATTTTTTTCTTCCTTTTGCTTGGACAAACTGAGATTGCTGGTTCTCAACTGAGAATCCGGAAATCTCAACTGAGATTTCTGATTTCTTTTTTTTTTGTTTTTTTTTTCAAATCACATTAATTTCTAAAAACATGACTTAAATAAATTTTTATTGATTTTAAACTCGACATACTCATATCTAAAAACTAAAAATCATAAACAAATGTAAATTAAATTTAAAACAAGTAAAGATGGAAATAAAACAACAAACAAGATTAAAGATGAACAACAAAAAGTATGAAAAACTAAGTAATTAATTTTTATTGAATACATCCACGAATTCAATTTTCTCGAATTGGAGCGTCTTCGTACTAAAAAAAAAAATTCAACTAAATATAGTCTTGTTCATTTTAACTTACCTGGAAATAATTTCAATTTGGAATCAAAAAAGTAGAACTGTATCCCAAACTTTGAAATTATATTTTTTTCTTTTTTTTTCTTTTTTTTCTTTTTTTTAAGCGCTTTCTTTTTTTAGCGTTTTCTCAATTTAAGGATCTAGTGATTTCGGTTGAATGTCCGAACTTCTGGTTCAGGCCCCGAACAAAAAAACTACGCACATGAACCAAAACTTTCAAAACTATATTAAAAGTATAAAACTCCTTCCTGGCGGATAAGGTAATTTCATCCTACTTCTGATATATCTTGTCTGAGAAGATGTAGGCGTTTAAGGTAGTGATAAAAACGAAAATTATTTGGGTTTAGTGTAGGAATTGAATAATTTTCTTAATAAAGAGATATGACGTTTTGGTGAAGGATTTAGTGTATAGAAAAGAGGTAAATGTGTTTGGGAAGAGGTAAATTTTCTGGAAAAATCATCTGTCACGTCTGACATCCTGTTTCATAAAATTTTCTTTTCCTTCTGATGTAACTGCATGCTTAATTTCTTTTCTGTAGACTCCTTCTGTGAATTTCATTGATAATCAAATCTCCAGGTTATCTTTGAAAAAACTTGAATTTTTTATCTGCAAACATCTAATTGCAAACGTTAAATAACAACGAGGATGTAGTCCTAGTGACCATCCTCAAAATAAAAACTATAAAAATAAATAAATACATATATTATAAACCAAGGTTCGAAATAAAACACGAAAAACATAAATTTTTGTTAAAAATTTTGGCGTTCCTCGGCAACGGCGCCAAAAACTTGTTGAGCGATTTCCGCAAGTGCACGGTATACGCTTGTAGTAATAAAAGATATCGATCCCACAGGGAACGCTTTTTAACAAAAACTTATTTTGAATCAGTTAGATTTACTTTTAAGGTTTATAATATGTAAAATCGTTGAATTGGATTTGGTTTTGAAATTGCAAGAATAAGAATTAGATTAGAGTATAACAAATGTTAGAAAATATTTCTGATTTAGGGATTAATTTGCAAGACAGGAACGTTTAAATACTTTTAGAAAAGTAAACAAATGTATTCGTTTGCATTAAGCAAAGAAAACAACTTAAACTTTGTATAAATTATAACAATGAAATAAATGACGTAACCTCTAATTTTAGGGCTTTGAACCATAGTCAATCTTCATACGGTCGGGTAAGATCGCTACCTTAATCAAATTAATACTCTACTGATGATATTAATTTGTTAAGTTGTTCAACAAAGTTTCCTTGTAAAGATTTTGAATTTAACTACGTTTTAATGAAAACACAAGCAATCCACTTCAGATCCTTTACCAAAGTGCTGCATAAAAATTTATCGAATAGAACGGACTTTATTAGATGAAACATAAATTTGATACAAGTTTACAGAGAACAAGGAGCATGAAAACATTCTACGCGTGCAAGTGAACGAGTTGTCAATCATTTCCTTGGGTTTCGTTAGAGTTTGTCAGACTCAGGGGCGGATTCTCTACTCAATCTTCTCGTTGTAACTTCGTAATAGGGATGCGGTCGGCCTCTACCAAAATGTAAACTAATATGAACAAATCTAAACACTACTGTGTTTGTAATTATTGAATAAACAATGTGTGTACACCATAATGCTTTTTACAAAAATGAAATCTAATCTCTGACTCATTTCTGAGTCAGAGTTTCTGCATAACTCTTGCACTAATCTTAAAATCTAACTCTTTCATTATCTTTCAACTCTCAAATCAATACTTTATTTATAGATGTTGAAGAGTCGTGATTGAAGTGTCGTGTCCGTTGTGGAGAGTCGTGTCTGCTGTGAAGAGACGTTTCTATCCACCCGAGCGAACGCGTTTCTTGGATTTCAAACATGTGTTTGTTGTGCTTGCAGAATTTCTGATCTTACCGAGAATAATTAATTCTCGGCCGAGAATGGGGAAGTGATTTTTTGGTCTTCGGAACAAAGGAAGAAGATGTTAGACGACGCGTGTCGCGACCGAGAATTTGGGATTCTCGGTCGCGGCCCCAAATTCTCTACCGAGAATTTGGATTCTCAATCGCGGCCCACAAATTCTCTACCGAGAATTTGGATTCTCAATCGAGAATAGGAATTTTTCTTCTGTTTCTGACTTCGGCTTTGTCTTCGTTTTGGTGTAATTGATCTTCGTCGTTTTTTGACTCCTTTTGTAGGGCTTTTTATTCTGTTTTGAACCTCTTTCGCTCCTATTTGGATTTTATCAAATATTTAGGTACCTTGCAAGAAAGAAATATATTCGAACGTAAAAGTATTCTAAACAGGTATAAATAGCACAAATTCATAGCAAAACTGATGTAAATACTAATGATATTTTAGGTGTATTTTGGGCTTAACAACGATACACTCGTGATTACGGATTGTATTATACAAGAGAACCCGATGTGTTAGAATGATTATCTTATGCAAGTTGGATATCTAAGGCGATATTCTTAAGTAATTTAACTGGTGTTTTCATAAAACCATTTATAAACAAATCTGATATTTTCCATGAAAACTTTGTTGAACACTTAAGCAAATTCGGATTTATATTTGGTCATTACGATAGGTCGATTAATCGGATATAAACACCAAATTTGATTAAGGTTTTAAGTCTTAGGCCGAGGGGAAAGATTGATTACAGTTCAAAGCCTATTAAATTGAATTAATTGATAAATTGTTACATCTTAATAATCAGATCAATGTTATAAGTTGTTTTCTTGCTTAGTGTAAATAAGCCTTAGAATACTACTTTAATCTAAACATAATTTCTATAAATTGTAATTTAAACTATTGGCAAAATTAGAATCAGAATTCATACCTTTTAAACCATTTAACGATTTTTCTATTAACCTCGAGAAAACGAATTTAATCTAAATTATAAGTTTTTTTTATTTATCAAAATATTTCCTGTGGGATCGATATCTTTTTATTACTACAAGCGAAAGCCATGCACTTGCGGAAATTGCTCAACACTAGTGAAAGTGCAAGACATCGATCGAAACTTGTGTCAAAATAATACAAACAATTAAAATTCATTCAAAAAATTGCTTAACTAATTTTATATGATTTTCAAAAATAAAAAATTACAATTTTTTTTTGATAGAAATGCCATATCTCATTTCATTAACTTAAAAGGTACAAAATACAGTATGAAAATAAACTCATACAAGCTATAGCCAGTATAAGATCCACAAAAGGAAGAAAAATGACTACAAAGAGCAATAAAAGACTACAACGAGCAATAATAACCATAAAAGGTACAAATACAACAAACATAGAAATCATATTCTTCTCGTAAGCCAAATCCCGTTGAAAAACCATTGTAATCCATGCTTCATCATTTAGGCTCCTCCGGACGTTCGGATCTGAGTCTTTTCTGTTTTTGCAACCGTGCAGATCTATAGATCTACGGACAAGATGAAGCTTTTTCGCTCTTGCTAAGACCGAAAAAAGACTAAAAGAAAGAAGTATAGCGAACAGTTGTAGATCTGACGGAAATAGAAGTTCAAGAAGATATATAGATTTCAAACTAACAAGAAAAAGTAATTTGAAACTAAAACGAAGACTAAAACATAAATTGGAGGAGGAAGAAGAAAGACAAGCTTCCTTCTTCCTCCTCTAACTAGACATGTTTAGAGAGCTAGAATACAGAAAGTGACGGTGACGATAGCGGTAATGATGGGATCTGAAAAGAAAAAAGAAAAAATGAGAAGAAAGGTAGAGAAGGATGAGAGTCTCTCTCTAAATTTTTTTTTATAAAAAAATTACAATTTCAAACAACAACAAAAATAACAAATATATAACACTACAATATAAATACTTTTCAAAAACATAAATTGAGTATTATATAATGTACAAAAACAATACTATTCATAATGACCCACTAATCTAATCGTCTTCAAGATCACTAAATGATTGAACATATAAATTCCCACTCTCATTTCAATCTACACGATCCATCTTGTCGTAATAGAAGAACAAAGTTGACACTTATAATATATGCATTTGTGAATCAATATCATTTGGTATATTTTCTCCATGATATACTTAGCAAATGGAGTTACTAATACTGCACACCCACTGCAATAAATAAATAATATAATATAATATATTCTATAAAATAAAAGTTTACTACTTGATGTGGCACCCTATCGCCATGTTGAGACACGTGGCCGACTTGCTCCATCATTTTTTTTCGAGTCGCCATCAATCATCTTTTCAAAATGTGTGTACAGATATGATTGGGTGTCCTTTTCTTTTAGGTTGACATCATAGGATAGTAAATATGGTTTACATAGAGATTGGAGTTCATTTTCCGATTACCTGCAGAGAAGAGAAATAGTCTCACCCTATCCCGTCCAGTGAATTAGTACTATCATGATATTATCTGTTTATTGTTTGTTATGCCTTTTTTTTATTTGTAGTTGCAAACTGGACACTCGTGCGTTTTTTTAGATTTTTTGGTTTGGGTTTGTTTAATTTGGGATTACCATGTATGACATACACATAACCATTTTTATCGAATTAAAATCCAATTTATTTCACGTTTATCACATATACGATAAATAAAATACGAATTTTTAATGAAGAATATTTTAGATATATTGAGTTCGAATGACATTTTCATATCTATTAGAATTAGTTTTGGTTAATTTTATCAATTTGAAATAACATTTCAGATTGATTTATTTTGATTTTGAACTATGTGTATATATACGTAATCATATTTTATTGGATTAAAATCCAATTTTTATCTTACTTATAGCACATATAAGATAAATAAAATTATTTTTATTACATCGAATTAACAAGGGGAATTTAAATGAAATTTAAAAGGAAAAATGCTTTAAACATTAATAATAAATAAGGTTGTATAATTAACCATCATTATATGTATTCTGTAATGAACATATTTTCTACCCTCATTAAGTTTTGTTTATTAAAACCTCTTCTTGTAGTGCATTTAGTTCCATTTGTTTTTTTTATTTCTTCATTATAATTTATAGGGATAAGTACAAAAAAAAATGTTTGTGGTATACACTTTTTGCGAACTCGAACCTGTGGTATTTTTTTTACAAACAGAGGTCTGTGCTAAACGT